>NC_068992.1:52415391-52417770 GCF_001194135.2 Octopus bimaculoides
ATATATACATATACATATAGTACACACAACAATAATACAGTATTATTACAATGCAATAAATTATAGACAGCTAACAGAATTAAAATAAGACTTCAAGTTTTAGTCGTCTGGATTTTTTGAGAAATAATAAAAATCTATCTAAAAATTTGAATTTTAAACATGTCTGTCTATATGGAAAACTATTTCGTGCCAAAGTCAACAAAATATAAATATTTAAACAATGCATTTAAAAATACTTGGAGAAATATATATCATTAAGAAAAGAAAGTAGGTATTGATAAAAACATTACAGAATAAAAGTGATAAGGAAAAAAATGTTGAATAGGAAGGAGGAAAATATATATGTGTGTAAGTGTGTGCATGTATATGTAACTAAGTGGCACTCCGTCAGCAGTGAGGACTAGGGTTCCAGCTGATCCAATCAACAGAACAGCCTGCGTGCGAAATTAATGTGCATGTGGCTGAGTACTCCACAGACATGTGTACACTTAAGTAACTGTGTAAGTGTGTAACTGTATAAGTGTGTAACTGTGTAAGTGTGCAACTGCATAAGTGTGTGTGTGTAAGTGTGTAACTAACTGTGTAAATGTGTAACTGCGTAAGTGTGTAACTAACTGTGTAAGTGTGTAATTGAGTGTGTAACTGTGTAAGTGTATAACAGTGTAAGTGTATAACTGTGTAAGTGTATAACTGTGCAAGTGTATAACTGTGTAAGTGTGTAACTAACTGTGTAAGTGTGTGCATACATATATAACTAACTGGCACTCCGTCAGTTATGAGGACTAGGGTTCCAGCTGATCCAACCTGGGTTCGCATTCGCAAGGTATTTTTCGAAGTCATTATTATTATTATTATTTTTTTTTTTATTATCATTATTATTATGATTATTATTATTATTATTATTATCATATTATTATTAGTAGTAGTATCATTATTATTATTAGTATCATTATTATTATTCAGGTCACTGCCTAGAATCGAACTTGGCATCTTGGGGGTTAATAGCCCACGCTCTAAACCACTATGCCATATGCCCATGGTGATGGAAGCTGGAGGGTATATCAGCTGAAATGTTGTGTTAACAACAAACAAGATGAGGACAAATATCTGTCAAATGTAAATAACGTAAATAATGTAAATAATGTACATAATTCCTCATCTCTTCCCTGACGTTGGCAATGCCTGTATTACAGCCTTCTATCCTTCTTTTTTCAAGCTGCTAATGTGTATATCTAGCAGGCCCTTTAGCCTGTCATTGAATCTTTGGTGATCAGAGTTTGGTGTATTATTCTTGTTAGTACATTTTTTCATTTAGTCACATGACAAATGATTGACATTATTTGGTGATTTAGTGTAGTTTTGTCACAATCATGCTATCTTGTTGTTATTGTTGTTGTTCTGGTTGTTGCTTCCTTAGAGGTTTACATCTCAATATTACTAAAAATCTGAACTTGTCCGATTTTAAAACATGCAACGCGAAGAAAACAATAGCTCAAAATTCCATCCTCCTCAAGCCTACTCCCTCCTCTTTCTCATCATCATCATCATCATCATCGTCACCACCACCACCACCACCACTACCATCGTCATCGTCACCATCACCATCAACATCATCAGCCGCAGCAGCAGCAGCAGTAACAGCAGCAACTTCATCAATTTTTTTAACATTACTTTGTTTACCAAGTATGGCATGGATAAGATCGAATGTATCTGCTGAACAGCATATTGCCAATTGTCTTGGATCCCAGTACATCTTCCCTTGTTACATGCATGTGCTGTGTACATCATACAAACACACCACACATGCACACATACACAAACACACATACACACACACATATATCTACACATGCACATCTATAGGTACTTTTGTTTTTCTTGATATTTATTGTTCTTTTTAAATTTTCATTCTCGGCATTTAGAATTGCAGTCTTTGAGAAGGATGGAATCCTTGTTTTTCAGAACCATTCATATATTCCTGACGCCAAGGAATTTCATAATGAATAAAATTCATTTCCTTGAATGATTTCACAAAGATAATCAAATTTCAAATCGCAATTGAGACAGAAAGAGAGAAAAAGAGAAAGAAAGAATGAAAGAATGGAGGATGAAATGAATAGAAAAAAAAAAAGAGAGAGGGAATGAATGAAAAGAAAAAAGGAATGAAAGAAAATGATAGAGAGACTAACAGAGAAATACAGAAAGAAAGAATGAATATATTTCATAAAACAAAGTTAATAATAAACCGTAATAAACAATGGTTAAAAATAGTTAAATAAGAAATATATATATACATGCACACATATATTTACATATATACATACATATATATAAATATATATATATATGTATATATATATATATATATATGTATATATA
>NC_068992.1:52418119-52426270 GCF_001194135.2 Octopus bimaculoides
TATATATATATTCTATATATTCGAATACTTGGTTATAGGATACAATTAGAAATAAATGTCCATAACGAAAAATGAAGTCGTATAAAAGAGAAGACAAAAATAAAAGTGGAAACAAGACAAATACAAATAATAAATAAGATAAAAAGAAATTAAAAAAACACAGAAATATTCAAAAAAAAAAAAAATGAAAAATTACTTTCAACATATTAAAAGGAAAGTTACTGTTAACATACAGGCGGATCAGTAACAGAAATCAGTACTGAAGTGTTTAAAACATTTTCCAAATAACCAGTATTTTGTCAAAGAATATGAAATGGGTATTTATAGAATAGATGTGTTGGAGAAATCTATGAATGGGATCAATGTATTGGAAGGGAAGAAAGAATTTGAAATAAAAATACTTTACTATATTCTTTTTTATGCGTCTTTTAAAGTTTTGGAAATTCTTATGAAATAATATGTGGGGTAGGGGACTGAATGTGTCATGCATGTGCGCGCGTGTGTGTGTGTGTGTGTGTCTGTGTATGTGTATGTGTATAAGTAGATATATATGTATGTATATGTGTATGTTTGTATATGTGTGTGTATGTATATGTATATATATTTATACGTCATTGTATGTATACATACATACTTGTGCATGTGTATATATAAATATGTGTATATATATATATATATATATATATATATATATATATATATATATATATATATATATATATATATATATATATATATATACACAAAACATTACACACTCACACACACATATATATGAATATATATATGTATATATGTATATATATGTATGTATATATATTTGTTTGTATATACATATATATATATATGTATGTATGTATGTATGTGAGTAGATGTGTGTAGATGTAGAAAAG
Organism: Octopus bimaculoides; assembly: GCF_001194135.2. NCBI lineage: Eukaryota > Metazoa > Mollusca > Cephalopoda > Octopoda > Octopodidae > Octopus > Octopus bimaculoides. The sequence continues at coordinate 52,419,013 of NC_068992.1, forward strand.
TGGTATTTGAGGTTATTTTGAAGCATTGTATTGATCAAACTGAACAGGCTTGAAAGCCATAACAATGCGGATTTAATAAAACAGAGATTTATAATTTTTTCTTTGACATTTTCCACCTCAAATGGTCCTTTTCAGAAATTACTGCATAAAAGAAAGAAACAAACAAAGAAGAACATGCAGTAACATTAACTCAAAATATCAACTGCTTTCTTCAAGGCACAAGGCCAAAGTGAAAAATGTTCAAATTAAAATAGTGTTACAGATATTTCCCACTAATAAATCCTTGTGTCGTTCGTTGTGTACTGATATTCTAGTATATTGGTGGAACAGAAAGTGAATACTATTCTTATTTTACTGTGTGCAGATAAGGGTAACATTTACAAAAGTAGCTTAGTGTCTTTTGTTGTTGTTGTTGTTGTTGTTGTTGGCACTCCATCGCTTGCGAGGTCAAGGGTTCCAGTTGATCCGATCAACGGAACAGCCTGCTCGTGAAATTAACGTGCAAGTGGCTGAGCACTCCATAGACACGTGTACCCTTAATGTAGTTCTCGGGGATATTCAGCATGACACAGTGTGACAAGGCTGACCCTTTGAATTACAGGCACAACAGAAACAGGAAGTAAGAGTGAGAGAAAGTTGTGATGAAAGACTACAGCAGGGTTTGCCACCATCCCCTGCCGGAGCCTCGTGAAGTTTTAGGTGTTTTCGCTCAATAAACACTCACAACGCCCAGTCTGGGGATTGAAACTGCGATCCTATGACCGCGAGTCCACTGCCCTTACCACTGGGCCATTACGCCTCCACAATGTGTCTTTATGCAATATATAAAAAAATGAGCCAAGGACATTGATAATAATGTTGGCTGACTTGGGCAAACCAACCTGCTGTTTTATAAAGTTCCATAACTTCTATGCTCACGGATAACATAATACTAATAATAAAAATGTTGAAAGTAAGAAATCATATACTATCAAAAAAAACTCACAGAAATAGTTGTTTGTTTTTAAATTGAGATAGGTTATGATTTGAGAAAGAAGTTTTATCTCATGAATCTTTCAATGTGTAGGGCAAATTTGTGGAACGGTTTAGATGTGGCATTAAAACATAGTACAAACAGTTTTCTGTTCAAGAAGATACACGAACAATATTGATTTCAATAATTACAGGGATGATGAAAGACTGTGATAACACTTTAAGTTTTATTTTATTGATGCCAGATATATTTGGGCTGTACATAGAATTGGGGTAGTTGTCAATAAACTGGTAGTTTATGTATAAGTTAGTGAATAGTTAATTAGAAAGGGGCTAGGAATAAATAACTTATTCTTAACCCTTTTTAGACATGTAATACTAAATTTTTGCACTTTATGAACATCTATTTTGTTCATTGTTTTGTTATTCATGTTCGATTTTATTTGTTTTTCTTTCTTTTTTGTTCATTTTTATTCTTACATGTTCTAAATAAAAACTTTAAAATCCATATTTTGTAGAAATTAACAGGAAAAAAATATTTGTATCCTAGCTATGTTGAAATAGGTAGTCAGCTGCAGTAACACATAATAGAGATTATATCAAGTTAGTCGAGTTAAATATAAAAGTATCAAAGTAGTGTTTGATGTTGTTTGGAAGTCATCATCATTTCACCATCTTTTAATGTTTATTTTCCATGATGGTATGGGCTGGAGTGTTTGATAGGATCCAACATGTTCAAGGACTACATTGCCAGCATTTGATGTCTGCTTTGGTACACTATTCCTTTCTAACCGCTTTACAGGATGAACTGGAAGTTTTTTCTGTGACAGCAGAAGTAGTAGTAAAGTCACCAAGTAGTTTGTAAGACTAAAATCTTTTTCAATTGAGTGAGACTAAAGTTGAGAAAGAGGCAGATTTATATTAAGAAATGTTAGGTTAAAGTACGAAAATAGGGGCCAGAACAAGTTTCTAGTTGTAGAAGTATTACCTGAATTTTTTTTTTTTTGTTGGCACTCCGTCGATTACAACGTCGAGGGTTCCAGTTGAGCCGATCAACGGAACAATCTGCTTGTGAAATTAACGTGCAAGTGGCTTAGCACTCCACAGACACGTGTACCCTTAACGTAGTTCTCGGGGATATTCAGCGTGACACAGTGTGACAAGGCTGATTGATCCTTTGAATTACAGGCACAACAGAAACAGGAAGTAAGGGTGAGAGAAAGTTGTGGTGAAAGAGTACAGCAGGGTTCGCCACCATCCCCTGCCGGAGCCTCGTGGAGCTTTTAGGTGTTTTCGCTCAATAAACACTCACAACGCCCGGTCTAGGAATTGAAACCACGATCCTATGACCGCGAGTCAGGTGTCCTAACCACTGGGCCATTACGCCTCCACATTACCTGAATACTTACATTATAAAATATAGGAGTAAAAAACAATGAAGCTGGGAAGAGTGGTAAAATAGTGGTGCTATAACTGTGCTAAGAAATTTCAAAATTCTCACACAATTCATTTTTTTAATAAAACAGGGTTCCTATTTTTCTTCTAAATTTCAACCTCAAGGGCCCTTTTTTTTAAATAGCTACTGAGCATAAGAGCAAGAAAGACAGATGAAAGTGACAAAAATATCTATCGTTTCCTGTAGAGTCATGAAGCTAAAATATATATCTTTGGATGATACCAGCATGTAGACATTTCTTTCCATTTCAGTGGTTACCATCTACAGTAGATTGGTGTTTTGGTGAATCATCAAGAAACTCATGCAGGCATTTGTCAGTTTGTTTGGCTCTGCAGCAATAGATTAATGAGAAATGACATCTTTTTTTTTTTTTCCAGAATAAGATGTTAGAATAGACAGCCAATTGAATATACATTCATATAGACATAACCTCAAGTTCATTTTGCTTGATACAAATGGCATTAATGTGGTATTTGAAGTATTTTGAAGCTCTGTACTGATTAAAGGGAACAGATTTGAAATCTGTAACAAATCAGTTATAGCAAATGGTATTATTGTTAGATTTTCATGATGGCTTCTTTTTCTTTTTTGTAATTTTCAGTCTCAAAAAAACTTTATCAAAAATTAATATAGAACAGAGTAAGAAAGAGGGAAAAATCTTGTATCAAAAGAAACTGAATATCAATTGTTTTATGTGGAGGCACAAGGCAGAAAAAAAAAATTCAAAATCAAAATAGTGCTCTTTTATTCTTTATTTCTTTGATTTGTTTCAATATTTGGAGTAAGGCCATGCTGGAATACTGCTGTGAAGGTTCTTAGCTGAACAAATCTACATCAGAATGTATTTTGAAATCTGATACTTATTTTATTGGTCTCTTTCACTGAACTCTTATGACGTAATGATGTAAACAAACCAACACCAGTTGTCACGTGGTGGATGGACAAACACAAAGACACACAATTCCGTTTACTTACACACACACACACACATATAGATATAGAAATACACACACATATAGATATAGAAATGCACACACACGTGTATATATACATATCCATATACGATGGGCTTCTGCATAGTTTCCGTCTATCAAATTCATTCACTTAGCATTTATCTGGCCAGACACCTGCCTAAGTTGCTGCACTGTGGCACTGAACTCAAAACCACATGATTGCAAATGCACAATTCCTAATCACACTGCCTTACCTGCATTCATGCAAAGTTCAATTCCTTGGATATTTCTGCACACATTTTTTCTGTCCTAATTCTGTACATGTAGGGTGCTTCACTGAAATTTTATTTAATGATATTAATATCATTACCTTATAGATTTGATAAAAAAAATATATTTTATATTTTCTAAGTTGAAATTACACTATATTTAACCCTTTAGCATTTCAACTGGTCAGATTTGGCCAAAATATTAACCTGTTTTATGTACCGACTGGCCATATTCAGCCTCTCACACCTACCATACAATGTCATAATAAAAATATACAAGCACATCATTGAAATCTCAATACAAAAAGATAATGCATGAATAATTCAAAACAATGTGAATAAATAAGCATTACAGTAGACAGAACAATCTGACTGCTTAAGGGTTAAACTAGCCTAGAATGTGACTGGTATCTATTCTAATGATCTTGGAGCTATGATTAGAAAAGTCAAACTTTGTGGGAATAGATCTGGAAATATCAGATTAGCCTAGGTGAAGTATTACTATTTTTACCCCCCCTGGTTGTTGTGGGATGAGATAAATTATTGTAATGCATTTAATATTTTGCTCAATTTATTTCTTTTGTTAAATGACACTGCTCATAAAATATCTATTGAGGAAACAATGAAAAATCTTATAAAGGGTCACGAAATCACATCCAAAAGCAGTGGTTCTCAACCATTTTTTGCCGATGGACCCCTTTGATTTCTATTTTGTTCTACTGGAACCTAATAAACATTCAATGTTTTTGTAAGAAACCTAGGCTTATTTCATATGGAATGTTATCTTTAGAACATTTACCTAACCTGTGGCATGTTCCTTCACACGTTTTTACTGCTGATACTGAAATTTGTGTTACAGATCTTAGTACTTCATTCAGTAACAAAATTTATTTGCTGCAAATTCATAAGAATACATTCTTTTATAACAGTCTAACTCTTGTTGAACATCCTGGGTCTGCCTCTTTCATTTCACATTAAAATAAAAACAGAAACAATTCATGTTGCCATGTTGCATGTTGCCTTGCAATGCTTTGCATTTGTTGTGCATATTTTACCAAAATCCTAAAATGACAGGGAACATTGCAATAAAGGAGATGGCAGCCATTATTTTACTGCCTTTTAATGTTATATTTAACATCTGGTATTGTCATGTTGGAAATATAATGAAGAATTATTTGTGGGATCTCAGTTACAGAAGATTGTACTCTGAGAAAAAAAAATCAAAATAAACAAAGAAAAGGAACAACTCTAATTTGTTGTCTTTTCTGAGTTTTGTTTTTATAAATTCCTTTGCAACTTCAATGTGGAATTATGAAAAATTAAACATCACTTCTAATGTATAATGAAAATCATATTCTCAACTATTTCTTGCCTCAATTGGAACTGTTCAGTTATTACCAAAAATTATAGCTGCAAGGAAGCATTCATAATGCATTTCGAATGAGTGCATGCTTCCTTGATTTTATGTGGAATTTTTTGTTTATTTTTAGCCTTGTCTTTTGATTTAGTTCATCATTGTCATCTCAATCATCACTACCAGTTAAATTAACATTATCATTGTAGCCACCAGTAGCATAACCACCTCCGTCTTCATCCTTGTATTTCAGTTTCTTCACCTCAATCACCACAATCGCCATTGCTACCGACACCTCCACCACTACCACCACCGCCACCATCACCACCACCATGTTCTTTATTACCTTGATTTGTTCAATATCCAGCTTATTGTGCTGATAATCAATGGAGGGAGAAAAACTGACATGTGCTCCCTTCATGGAGAATGTAACAACAGGGCTACAAACCTTATGGGAAGGAACCCTTGATTAACATAATTCCCACTACTTGACTGGTATGGATGTTTTAATCCTTTCATTCCTTTCTTGGTTTCACTCGTTGGACTGTGGTCATGCTCGGGCACCACCTTAAGGGTTTCAGTGAGACAAAATTCCCCCACCCCACTTTATTGGGATGTAAACAAACCAGCACCATCTGTCAAGTAGAGGCATACAAACACAAACACAAAAATAAGGCACACCTATTATGCATATACATATTTATATGTATACAACATGTATATACACATGTGCATGTGTGTACATATACATATTAGGTTGCTAATATAGTCCTGGTAATGTAGTCCTGTAATACAGTCCTGGTAATACAGTCCTGTAATACAGTCCTGTAATACAGTCCTGGTAATACAGTCCTGGTAATACAGTCCTGGTAATACAGTCCTGGTAATACAGTCCTGGTAATACAGTCTTGGTAATACAGTCCTGGTAATAGAGTCCTGTAATACAGTGCTGGTAATACAGGCCTGTAATACAGTCCTGGTAATACAGTTTTGTTAATACAATCTTGTAATACAGTCCTGGCGATACAATCCTGTCACATTGCAAGTTAGAAAAGAAATAAATGTTTCTTATATTTTAATTGGTATATTTGATTGAGATAATACAGATTTCAAATTTTGGCACAATGCCAGGAATATTTGGGGAGGTTAAGTCGACTGCATCGACCCTAGTACTCAACTAGTACTTATTTTATTGACCCTGAAAGGATGGCAGGCAAAGTCAACCTTGGTGTAATTTGAACTCAGAACAAGAAGACAGACGAAATGTTGCTAAGCATTCTATCCAGCACACTAACGATTCTTATTTCTTTATTGCCCACAAGGGGTTAAACATAGAGGGGACAAAGAAGGACAGACAAAGGGATTAAGTCGATTACATCAACCCCAGTGCCTAACTGGTACTTAATTTATCGACCCCAAAAGAATGAAAGGCAAAGTCGACCTTGGCGGAATTTGAACTCAGAATGTAAAGACAGATGAAATACCAGCATGCTAACGATTCTGCCAGCTCGCTGCCTTAATCAGGATAATATTACAACTTGTTATTGATAACATAGTCTCATGTATTTGGCAAATTGCTGATCCCTCAGGCACAAAATTCTTCTGGTGTCAAAGCAAAGAACCATTCAATGAAACATTTAATGTCTTCACTTTTAATAAACCATTTTTGCCTCTAAATTATGTTGCTATGATCTGAAAAGATGAATGTCAAATGGAGCAAGATTATGAAAGTAAGAAGTACAAGACAAATCTCCCATATTTTATTTTCACAATCTTTTCCTGAACGACTTGTATAATATGTAGCCTTATTCATAATGCAAGAGTAACAACTCTTTAGAATTGATCAAAGACAAGTGCTGCTTTATCTGCAAACTTTTGTGCTACACTTTGTGTTGTTAACAAACACTTCCCAGCATTAGATGCCTTCGTTTTGGTTTAACACTTCATAATAAATGAGACTTTTCATATCCCAACGAACACACAGCATAATTTGTTACAAGCATAGTCCTGGTTTGGGAATAGATTCTCCTTTTTGCTTGGGTGCTATGCTAACCATTGTCATTTTTATTGTATATGGCTATAGAGAACCTACTTTTCATCACTTGTGATGGTTTAGCCCAGGAAAGTTTCCATAGTAAGTCTCTCTCATTAATTATATATATATATATATGTGAGTAAAAATAAATACAAAACAACGAACTCTTTTAAATAAAATAATATATGTATATATATATATATATATATATATATATAT
>NC_068992.1:52426701-52430105 GCF_001194135.2 Octopus bimaculoides
CCAACATCGCTTGACAACCGATGCTGGTGTGTTTACGTCCCCGTAATTTAGATGTTCGGCATAAGAGAATGATAGAATAAGTACTAGGCTCACAAAGAATAAGTCCTGGGGTTGATGTACTTGACTAAAGGCGGTGCTCTAGCATGGCCACAGTCAAATGACTGAAACAAGTAAAAAAAAAAATGTTTTGGTCACAGACAGAGCTTGGTACTGGAACTAAGTAGGAATCATGGATTTTTCCTTAAATGGAGAAATTTTCTTTTATTTTAATTTTCTCGTTTATGTTATATTGAAAGGGAGTAAAAAGAAATTGTGACTATTGATGGGGGCTCTAATGAAGGGAGGATGGCTAGGAGAGAAGTTGGGGATGAGAAAAGGGAGAAAGAGTGAGAGCAGGGAGAGAGGGAGAGAAAAGAAGGTGGTAAGCTTGCTAAAAGAGGAATGAGAGAAGGAATGAGAAAAAGAAGTGAAAGGAAATTAAGAGAAGAGAAAAAAAAGGGATGAATGAGAGATGGAAGCATTGAGAAAAAGGATGAAAGGAAAATGGGAGGAATAAATGAAGAGGGGAATGAGGGAAAGGAAGAAGGAGAGAAATGAAAGAGAGTTGTTAATTACAGCCTGAGACTTGGTCTGAATATACTTTCAACACAGTGGACTTTGTTAAAGATTCTACCCAATCCCCAATACATCGTCCCCCTCCACCATCAAGTCAGTTGCAGCTTTCACAGAAAATGGATGAGAATTATCAAGAAAAAAGAAATGCTGTAAGAAAACAAAAATATAAATGAATAGAAGGCATCCACCCTTAAAACATAATTAAAACTTTAAAAAATTCAGCAAACAAATAAAAAATAAGCATGCAGTTATATTAGAAGAATTTAAATTTGAAACAACAAATTATTGGATCCAATGTCATCTGATTACATTTCTTGCATTGTTGGATTATTGAGAAACCATTAATTTTGGTGGAAAACCGAAAAATGTGAGAATTGTAGAAAAATGCTCGGATTTGCTCGTTTTTTTTTTTTTGTGTGATTAAAATTTTACATTAAAGATTAAATTTAAAAAAAGAACAATATTTATATATAAAAAAAATGCTAACTTAATTGTTAGCATCTCCTTCCATGACATCAAAGTGGAGGAATAGATGATAATGATTTCAAGCATGGAGTTAGTGCATGTGCCAACAATTGTAGCATGGTGCTGGAATCTTATTATCTGATTGTTTGTTTCTTTGCTTGTTTGTTAAGTGTTTGTTAGAGTATTGTAATAATAATAATGATAATAATAATAATAATAATAATAATAATAATAATAATAATAATAATAATAATAATGATGATGATGATCATAAAATTAAAATAATAATAGTAGCAACAAAATAGCAACAGCAGCAACAACAACAACAATAACAACAACAATAATAATAATAAACAGGAAATACGAAGGCAGGATTCCAATGTAATGGAGTAAATTAGCTCATAGAACAAAATTATATGTCCTTATATTCAGAATTTTAAGCAATAATTTTGTAAAAAGATTAACAAGAAAACTGAGAAAAACTCATTAAAGTTATGACAACAACAACCATATCAACAACAACAACACTAACGACAGCAACAATAACAATAATAATACCAATTCAACTGTATCTAACGTAGGCATAAGACCAGAAATATTTGGGTGTAAATGTACGGTGTATTAAACTGATGCTAGTAATTGACTGGAACTTTATTTTAATGACCCCTGGAGGGATAAAAGGTAAATTTAAACTTGAGGGAATTTGAACTCGGAATGTACAGAGATGGAACAAAATTTAGAAAGCTACCCATCACCTGGAAGCAAATATGGCTTGGTAAAATATATCAAGAAGTGATATAAGATTTCATTCAGCACCTTCACCTAAGTTTATCGTGTTCAATTCCTCTGAACCTTGTTTGTCACTATCCTGGTTGTAACTTCATATCCACTGATCCAGTTCTCATGTGTCATAAGAATTGCTAACTCACCAACTAGTCTTGTTTAACCCATTAGCATTCAGGTTAAATGGAATGCTTATTTACTCTCATTGTCTTGAATTGAACATTCATTATCTTGTAGCTTTCAGATTTCAATAATATGGTTCTTTATTTTTACAATGACCTTGTAGGGTAAGTTGAAGAAGTTGGATTTGGTTGATTTGAACATAAAACAGGTAGAATAATATTTTGACTGGATATGGTCGGTTTGAATACTAAAAGATTAATGTGTGTTCGAGTTACCATTTCATAATCTTTCATATGGTGCTGACCATCTTCATTTCTAGAGTGTCTGACATCATCATAGTAACTTTGTGTATACTAACATGGCTCCTTCATCTCTCCATCCAAGTAGGATGTCCTTCAAGAACTCAAGCCTTCTGTGTAATGGCTCAAAAACCAAAACATACCAAATTGATGACTGAGGCCAACACTGACAAACTGAACCTGTTAATTGAAACAAGAATGGTTTCTAATTGAAGCATAATGGCAGAAACTTTGAAAGGGAGGAATTATTCAACGTCATTGATCCAAGTAATTGATTAGTATGTTATTTTATTAGTTCGAAAGGATGAAAGAAAAAGTTGACTTTGAAAAATTTCAACTGAAAGTACAAGGCCTGAAATTTGAGGAGAGGTGGTCTAGTCAATTACATCGACCTCAGTGTTTTACCTGTATTTAATTCATCAACCCCGAAAGGATGAAAGGTAAAGTTGACCTCAGCAGAATTTGAACTCGGAACATAAAGACAGCGAGATGCCACAAACCATTTTGCCCAGCATGCCTTAGAATTAATAGCAATAATAACAACAAGATGAAGAAGAAGAAAGAAGAAATAAGACAAGTACATAACCTGATTTATCAATTACATAGATTAATAAGAAAATATCTAAGATTAAAAAATTTAATTGCTGGGGACAAAATATAGAATAATTATTGCTTTCAGGGCTTTTGAGTGGAAAAATGTAATTAAAAGCTTGTATTGATGTAATCCTTTCCATGGAGAAATATCCCTGCCGCTATTGACAGCTAATCATAAAGAATTGCCATAGTTTACTGTTATTAACATCAAATGGTGTTGCCAAGCTGCAGAGAGTGACCAATACCAAGAAAGAATGGGAAATGCATTCTTAACAAAACTAAGGAACAAAGAAGCCATAATCCATTATTCACTGTTATAGTTGTATGTCACTAACACATGGAAAACTTGAATAAAAGAAATAAGAATAGTTTAGATAATTATATTTCAGTAAATCCTTCTGATGTCTAATTAATATGTGGACTGATTTTCAAATACATGTATGTATACATACATAATACATACATGTATATATACAAACATATGTATATATATATATATATATATATATATATATATATATATAT
>NC_068992.1:52433160-52435660 GCF_001194135.2 Octopus bimaculoides
TATATATATATATATATAGGAGACGCAATGGCCCAGTGGTTACGGCAGCGAACTCGCGGTCATAGGATCGCGGTTTCGATTGCCAGACCAGGCGTTGTGAGTGTTTATTGAGCAAAAACACCTAAGCTCCATGTTAATTGCACGTTAATCTCACAAGAAGGCTGTTCCATTGATCAGATCAACTGGAACCCTCATCGTCGTAAGCGACGGAGTGCCAACAACAACAGTTGTCCACATTGGTATATTCCATATTAAACCATGTTTAAAATTGATCAGAGGTGGGTTGAACTCTGTCTCTGGTGGAAGATAACATTGAACACTGAACAGCTTAGCTCATCAAACTTTAGGCTTATATAAACAAATACAACTAACTATTACATTAAACATAATTAAACAGCCTAACTTGCAGTGCGTAGCTCACATTTTACAACATGTATAAATGTAGACCTTGAAGATTGCTTCAGCTGTGTAATCTTCCAACAAGATGGCAGTCTTCACTTGGGGACAATCAAATTGAAGAAATCCAAACATTTGTTTTGTTTGTTACGCTTTTATGAAAAGGATAAAATATTACGAGATTATTTGTTCTATTAATAATTCTAAAACATTTGTGTTTTATTCATTAATTTAACAACAGTGTATCATTCTAAAAGACTTGTAATTATCTCTAAGATTTCACTTTGGTTGATTGTATTGCATAACACTTCCTCCTCCATTTCGTTAAAGCTATATTACATACGCAGATGAGAATAGATTAAATTAAGCTGGGAATACAATTTTCTGGAATCTTTCAATTGTTACCAGAGCATTTGTTTGAAGAAGATGTTTCCATTGACATCCTTCAATATACCAAAAAATAACAACAACAATAACAACAACAACAAAAACCAATATGACAAAAACATTATTGAATTCTTCAGTCTAATTTTCATTTGTAGATATAATTAGTGATTTAATACAAGATCTTGTATTTGTGATTCTTTGTTACAGTGTTGATAAGTTGTTGATACAACAGGTATTCAAATATGTCTAAATTCATTACTACTACTAATAATGGTTTCAAATGTTGGCAGCAATGGCCAGCAATGGAACTGGTACATAATTTATCAACCTCGAAAGAATGAAAGGCAAAGTCGACCTCGGAGGAATTTGAACTCAGAACATAAAGAAAGATGAAATACTGCTAAACATTTTGCCCAGCATGCTAACATTTCTGCCAACTCACCGCCTTGGAATAACAACTATATCGCCACAACCACCATTAACACAGGAGAGTATCACGAAAGCCAACATCGTAAAATTAACAATACCACTAATAAAGCAATACAGACCAACTGTTGTTATTTTAAAATAAATTAATTACTTTCGATGAGACAAAACTGTTCTAAAGCACTGAGAAATGTTGTTGTTGGCACTCCGTTGCTTACGACGTTGAGGGTTCAAGTTGATCCGATCAATGGAACAGCCTGCTCGTTAAATTAATGTGCAAGTCGCTGAGTACTCCACAGACACGTGTACCCTTAACGTTGTTCTCGGGGATATTCAGCGTGACACAGTGTGACAAGGCTGACCCTTTGAATTACAGGCACAACAGAAACAGGAAGTAAGAGTGAGAGAAAGTTGTGGTGAAAGAGTACAGCAGGGTTCACCACCATCCCCTGCCGGAGCCTCGTAGAGCTTTAGGTGTTTTCGCTCAATAAACACTCACAACACCCAGTCTGGGAATCAAAACCGCGACCCTATGACTGCGAGTCCGCTGCCCTAACCACTGGGCCATTGCGCGTCCGCACTGAGAAATAACCCACATGTATTTAAATATATCCCATTCTCCAGATTTGTTTGAGATTATATGGCATACCATGGTTGTATATGAGATGTGATCAAAAAATATCTGACTTTATAGTTTATTTCCAAAACTAATATTGCATAGGCAAAATTCAGCAGAGGGGAGGCAACGTCACCCTTTCTGAGCATGCATGAACATTTTGGCACTGGTAGGCCCTGTCAGTCATACTCATTAGAGTTTCGTTTACATGCAAGGTGACCAAATGCATCAAGCAAAGACCATACACCTATGTCTCATCACCAGTGATGATGGTCTTCATGAAGTCTCAAGGTTGTGGTCTGCACAGTCCAGCGAATCCTGAGTGATTTCATAAATTGCTTACACTAGTATCAACGTTTTGTTAATTCTTCTATTCTTTTACTTGTTTCAGTCATTTGACTGCAGCGATGCTGGAGCACTGCCTTGAAATGTTTTAGTTGAACAAATCGACTCCAGGACTAATTTTTTTCTAAGCCTCGTGCTTATTCTAGTGGTCTCTTTTGCGGAGGCTCCTGTGCAGGTGGCACGTAAAATACACCATTTTGAGCGTGGCCGTTGCCAGTACCTCCTGACTGGCCTTCGTGCCGGTGGCACATAAAAACACTCACTACAGTCTCAGAGTGGTTGGCATTAGGAAGGGCATCCAGCTGTAGAAACTCTGGCCGAACAGATTGC
>NC_068992.1:52439394-52440468 GCF_001194135.2 Octopus bimaculoides
TGTACAAGTTGGATCCAAGTCTCACCCAGAGACCTCAAGAGACAACAAGTTAGAAGTTCATGTAGGTGTTATGCCTAGGGTACCATATATTTGGATTTGTACAGTTTTGTTCAAGTGAATGTTTAAGAAACCATAAGAAAATTATGTGTTTGCTTTAAAATTTGAGATCACATAGACAGTATTTTACGTAGGATATGGGCAGTTCCCATGAGCACTATCTTTTGAACTTCAGCCATTTTGGGGTTTCCTGGAATCTGATATTATTATTATTATTATTATTATTATTATTATTATTATTATTATTAAGAAGAAGGTGCTGAGCTAGCAGAAACATTAGCATGCCAGACGAAATACATAGTGGCATTTCATCTGTCATTACGTTCTGAGTTCAAATTCCGCCAAGGTTGACTTTACCTTTTATCCTTTCAGGGTTGATAAATTAAGTACTAGTTGTGCATTGGTGTCGATCTAATCAACTGGCTCCACTCCCCCAAAATTTTGGGCCTTGTGCCTAGAGTAGAAAAGATCATTATCATTGCTGATATTATTACTGTAATCATTATCGTTCTTATTATTATCATTGTTGTTGTTGTTGTCGCTGTCATTGTTGTTATTGTTGTTGTCCATGTCGTTGTTGTTGTCGTCATTCCTTTCCAACACATTTGAAAATTCCTTGTTCATTAATGATGTTTATTAGTTTATCATTAATGAAATATAAACAGCATGTCTATCTAATTAAATTTTATATTGTATTAAAAACTGTTTCTTGTTAGAGTATAAAGAGTTCTTTTTGTTTTTGTTTTTTATTTTGTCTTTTAATTGGATTTGCTTCCCAGCAGACGAAGTCATGTGCAAAGTATTGAGTTTAGTATCTCTTTCTTTCTCTCCCCCACTCTCTCTTTCTCTGGTTAGTAACAGTGCAGGAGGGAGCTGTACTATTCCAAACTAATATAAAGCAGGAACATGTCAAGAATTATTGCCCTTTTATCTATTATCTATCTATCTCTCTATCTATTTATATTTATACATGTAAATATATATATATATATATATATATATATATATATATATATA
>NC_068992.1:52441282-52443782 GCF_001194135.2 Octopus bimaculoides
ATATATATATATATATATATATATACACACACACACACACACACACACACACATATATAGTATTTCCTCCTAAGTTCTATATACTCTGGGAATGCATTAAAGCCCGTTTCAGGTATACTTTATTTGAATTCTTACTATTGGGTAACTAATTTCATGTTATTACATAACTGACTTCACAATTTGGGTATTTATAATCCTGTGCAATACAGTTTGGTATTCTCTGTAAATGCACAAAATCTGTTTTAAGGGCTACATACAGTGTATTGTTACTGGATTAGTGAAACAATTATGAGAACAGAACCAAAGGATAAGTCCTGCTTTCCAGGAATTACCGGGTACAACAGCAAGTACATACATATTTACACATACATGTAAAATTTTAGATATATGTATCATTGGTAAGTATATGAATGTAAATGCAAATTTATACCCTATAAGCTTACTCATGTAGTAACAATCTAGAACTCCAAAGAATGCATTGAACCTGTTAATGATTCTGTATAGAAATTCAATATAAGCAGCCACATACAGACCTAAATTGCAATGAAGAAATCATGTTCTTTTCGTGCATTGGTCTACTTTTATCGGAAACAAATTTGAAAAATTACAACCAGAAAATCATACATATGTACAGATACACACACACTTACACAAATGCTCATATACCTCTATGAATAAATTTGTATGTATATATGTGTGTGCATATATGTGTGCATATATATATGCATATGTTCATGTATGTATGTATGTATGTATGTGTGTATGTATGTATGTATGTATGTATGTATGTATGCATGTATATATGCATAGAAAGCCACATGGATGAATATGTAAATAGAAACATATTTGAATTGTATTTGGATAAAAACATAACCGCAACACATTTTCGCTGCTTGGCATCAACTTATTCCAGTTTACAGATTCTGTTTCCTTTTATGCTATTCAATGTATTGATATAATATCAGACATTTTAACTAATTTACCACTTTTAAAGTTGCTCCATTCATTTCCTTGACTAATAGTCTGTGGAATTTGCTAAGCAAAGTTTGAGAAAATCAGACACTTAGTCAGTTCAACCTTATCGGTTCTTTAGTATGCATATATCTTAAATCTAGTTTTCATTCTTTAGTTTTCCTGTTCTACTTATATACATATGTGTATGCACACAAATAAACACACACAAACACATGCACATATATATTCATGCATACAGATATATGTACAAGTGTGTGTCAGTGTGTTTGTGAGCATGTGTGCCTGTGTTAGGCAATGAGCATAAATAAAACAATGCAAGCTGAAGACAAATTTTAGCAAGTACTGTATTAATTTTGTACTCGAAAAGAAAGGAAAATATGGTAGGCAAATGAGAATGAGAAAATATGGTGAGAGAAAATAAAAAGAATTTGATTAGGCCGTTGGGAAGAAAAAAAGGGTTAGAGTCAGGTGGGAATGAAGTTCTAAAGGGGTGCTAGAAATAGAGGATCAGGTGGTGTGGGATGTGCATTTATAGGAGAGTATCTTGTATAGAGAAAGAAATAGAGGGTGGTGTATGTGTTGTGGTATGTGGTATACGTGCTTCCTATAAGGGGTGGGCATGACAGATATGAGAGTGTACTGATGTGGGATAGTTGGGTTGTGGCAAGATGGTGTGAAAGGAAAGCACAAAGGGGAGTTGGATGAATCAGGCATAAATGAGTTGAACAGAGTGGTCCACATAACCATTCATGATACAGAGGCTGAGAGCTTATTTCAGTTCGGGAGTGAATCATCATCACCTGTCACTTAGTCGCAAACACATGTCATATAGCTGCAATAGAATGCTGCATCACCAACAATAATGTGATTTCTCTAAGATATCAACCAGTAATCTATCAAGTCCATTTACACATTTCTCAATACATACTGCAGTTATGATTTCCCTCCGGCATTTTATGCCTCCATCGTAGATAGGTAGATCTGCTAGTATATTTAATGACAGAAGAGCAGGAAAAAATTTTGCATTTAATTCCTATTTTATCATCCAACAAATACTAACAGTTTTCAACAAAGTTACCATTAACTCCAAAACATTTTTTGCATTGTTTGCAGATCTACTCTTTAATATTTGAATAGAATTATTTATCTGGCTCTACCAACCACTATTCTGTAGTCAGGTTCAGTACTTCATTATCAGAGAATCCTCTGCTGTCCAAACGGTGCATCAAATTCTGAAACAGTGTAAACCACAGACAGCAAGATCTTGGAAATAGACAAGGAGAGGTTGTTCTTCAAATTTACAATCACAGACGTCAGCTTTTAACACCTGAACTGTATAAGGTGGTATATTGTTGCAAAGAAGCAAGACAATGGAACTGAAGATTTCACTATCCATTGTCTTGTTGCAATATCAGAACTGCCATAATAGTTCAGCATAATGGACACCTGAGATCATTATCTTGTGTGGTATGCAATGAATTAACCAAACACTCACAGTTGTTGCGTATGTGTGAATATTCTTCTT
>NC_068992.1:52446219-52451685 GCF_001194135.2 Octopus bimaculoides
GGCGATCAATAGGGATCGTGTATCACACGGTAATGTTCTCATGTAAAAGGAGGGGAGGACAGTTTAGGTTTGGCCGTGGAAAGAAAAGCCTACGGAAAAGACCACGGTAACCTTGGTCAATATTCTCATTGAAGAAACTATAAAAGTAAGTGACTCTCTTTTGCCTTTTTGTTTTCTTTTTTTTTCTTGGATTTTTCTTTTTTTTTCATAGGGTTATGCTCAAGATGGCTCCGTCGTTCACACGTGCCACCCTTGCTACATTCACCCATCTTTTTTTGAAGCATTCACTAGACAAGACTTCCCTTTCTACTCTAGATAGATAGATAGATAGATATAGATATATATACATTTGTACCTGCTTTGTGTTTGCAGCTGTATATATATTTGTGGTGTGGTGGGGAAGAACGAGAGGGGAAAACAGAGGGATTGACAGAGAAGCAGATAGAAAATATAAGTGCAAAATCTGTAGGAGTAACAAAGAAAAATTGTCATCTTCATCATTATTTTCATCTTCAATATTGTCAGTCATCATCCTCATCATCATCATCATTATCATCATCATCAGCAACATCTTCATATTACTATTATCATCAGCATTCCTCACAATATTCTCCCTATCAAAAACGAAAAGAAAATAAATCTCACGAGGGTGCCTGTGCATATCTTGAAACCTGTTCCTATAAAACAATCTATAATGTGAAGAGGCAATTGTCATTTCTTGTCACTGAGATCTATTTTGATATACTGCTGGGATTTTTACGATCCATTGGAGACCAGTAATCCACAGACTAGAAGACAGGATATCATCGTTATGCACATGCACAGACACTCACATAAACACACGCACACACAAACATACACACGTATACACACACACAGAGGATCAATGAAACAACGAACTTATGTTCAAAGATGTTGCCATAAATATATTTTACTATTACTACATGTGATACTGACATATATTATATGCAACACTAATACGTAATACACATTGTTTACATCATCATCATCATCGTTGTCATCGTCTTCATCACCAGCATCATCATCCTTGTTGTCGTCATCATCATCATCATTTTAATGCCTACTTTTTTCCTGTTATAAGATGGAATTTACAGGGCAGGTTTTCTATGGCGAGATGCCCATCCTATCACCAACCCTCACCTGTTTCCATGCATGGTTGTATTGTTCTCCATGGCTAGATATTTTCTCACAGGACATTAGAAGGGAATGACACTATTAGCATGACAGTGACAATGGTTTTCCAACCATCAGACGGTGTCAAGACAAGGAAGCACAAATGCCCCCCCCCCCATGTACATGTGTATTTATGGGTAACCAAGTACCTTCTCTGTAGCAAGACACCTGTTTCTGCTTCTCTGTCTCTCTGTCACACGCTAACCTTTTATCATCTGACACAAGATCCCCTCCTCCAATGCTCCAGCCCCTCCCAAAACTTCTTTTCTTGCAACTTACTTGTTCACCCTGCTAGTGCTGGTGCCATGTAAAGTGGCTGGCATTTGGAAGGGCATCCAGCTGTAAAAATCATGCCAAAACTGACCTCAACTGACCTGGTGCCACTTAAAAAGCTCTGAGTCCACTCTGCAAAGTGGTTGGTATTAGGAAGGGCATCCAGCCATAAAATCCCTGCCAAAAGAGACACAGCAGCCTAGAGTAGTCTACCTAGCTGGCTCCTGTCAACTGTCTTACTCATACATGCATGGAAGTCAGACGTTGAATGATAATGATTATGATGATGATGATGATATATATATAATTTACACACATGCACACAAACACACTCATGCACACAGACACACACACATATGCATCCACACACATAGAGCTATGTATATAAATCAATTCAAATTTGACCAAGAACACATGTTGAGTAATTTTTTTTTAATCCTCAATTTTTAATCAGAAATGTTTTTGTTTTTTTTTAACAGATTTTATTTGATAATCCTGGTCAATTTGAAATATACAAACATATTTCTCACCACGCTGTTAGAATTTACAAGGATTAAAAAGAGCAAAGTTTGAAGTCAGTTCTGTATAATTATTTCATTTGTTACTGTTTGGCTTTTCTGCATTTCACGGTTTGTAATCCCATGAGATATTTCTCTTACAACAGGTAAGAGAAATTTTGTTGTATACAAGGATGAACAGGAGTTATAGAACTGGTTGAAATCTGTCTCAATATTGTCACTTGATACAGTGGTTATTCTCCTCACATAAGAAGTAAAATTGGCACAAATTAACCATGATTTCCCTGCAGATGTTCTTCATCAAAAAGAAGAAAAAATAGAATAAAAAAAGCATTTCTCAGTAGATTAATTGCTATTCAGCAGCTACAATTCATACTTAGTTCATATATCTTGGGATTAAGAAAATACGCCCACCACCTGTAAAATAATAAGAATATAAGGTTAGCTTTAATAATTAAAATGCTTCAGATTTACAATTTTTCTCTCGATGATTCCTTATTTACATACAGAAGACATCATGTGAGATTTTGCTCACAAAAGATGGTTTACTGACAACTGGTTTACATGGTTAATATTGTCACACAGAGGATTCTAATTTTGACAGGTTTTAAAAGAAATCATAAATCTTCCACTGAGAAAATTATAAACAGTATTGCAGTGAAAGAGAGAATTATTTAAAATTAAGTCCATAGTGATTTGGAGAATACGAGAGAAATTGAAAGGGAGCAAACTTATAGATACAAAATTCTTCTGTTGTCAGTTATGTCTAGAACACAAAGGTATGAAAATGAAAAACACACATTGGTACTTTTTCTAAGGTGTTCTGTAGTTTATCATAACATGTTATTCTATAGCTGTATATCAATTGTAACATTATAGTATACAGGGATGTATCATTAACAAGGCTCCACACTACACATCCAGCACCTGAAATTGCCAGCTCTGCTTCTGTGAGTGACAGCACATTCTCAACTAACCTGCAGTATTTATCAACAGGAAATTCTATCTTATTGCTGCCATCAGAGGTACTTTCTCCTGGTGAACTTCAAACCACTGGCTGCTAACAACCCAAATATATCATTGTAACATTGACTGCTCCTAAATACTGGCTGCCCCACAAAAAAGAACATGGACCCTAACCACCAATACTTATGCAGACTGCTGGCTGACCTTCCACCAACCTTATTCTTCCCCTGTAATCCTCTACATTTGTCTCCATAAATGTGGTGTGCTCACACACACGTCTATACACATACGCACACACACTTACACACATCAATGTAGTATACTTCTCCTCTCTTCCCTTCACCCTGCTCCAAACCGCCCAGTCTCAGTTCAATGCCAACTCTATCTCCCAGAAACTCTGTTGCAACTGCACTAGCATACACCTGTCATGCCCACAGACATAAATTACCAAAAGCATGCATTATATATACATACACAAAGACACACAGACACATACATGATCTTCCAGCCAAACACTCACTCATACATTTATACACAAATAGAAGAATGCATATGCTCAAACATGTGCACCCATACTTGCATCCTAAACACATTTGTGCACACAAACGTATACAGCGAGCACTAACACATATGTATTTGCATGCATACAGACATGCATGTACATACACTCATACACATACAACCAACGGCCTTGCTTCTCCCTTTGTAAGCCTGCCTAACACCGAGGTGCCACCATCTTCCTGTCCAGTCATGCAGTCCAAAAAATCCTCCTTTCAAATGTATCTAGTGTTGCTGAAACACCAATCTCACTTCTAACAAAACCATGTGAACCACATCGACCAATAGCAGCCCATTATCCAGTAGCTATCTTGGACTTCCTGTATTTCTCCATTTGGTAATTGGAACCGGAACAAGCTATTTCTGTAAGACGGTTGCAAAACCTGAAGTCACATGGAGCTGAATCAAACTGCTTTAGATAACACACACACACATACATTTGACTAAAGTTTATTTGGGCAAAGTTATGATGTACAGCATGTCTTGGACATTTTAGATCTAGACCTGGCAGAACCAATTTCTCTTCAGATTTAACTAAAGTTGATTTGTTCCAGGGAGAAAGATATGAATCGACTTCAGTGTGGGACTGTACTTAATTGACACTGGAAGAACGAAAGGTGAAGTTGACCAATGGAATATTAGAACTCAGTGAGTAGACAGCCTGAATGAATGTTGCTAGGCAATCTATCTGATGCTCTAATGACTTAGCCATTTCACTGCCTAAGTTTGATTGATATGAGTAGCAGCATCTAAGCACAACAAACACACATATACATATATGTAGCAAGGTTTTTGGTTGATATTAATCCTAAATAATCAATTTTCTAATAATGCTATACAGCTAAACATTCTGTCTTTTATCTTATAAAATCGGAAAATGTATTTTTAGAAGAGATCATTATTTGATTAAGTCAGAAATAAGCACATTGCAATATAGAAAAGAAAATTGTAATCCTTTAATATAGTTAGATATATTATCAAAATAATATCTTATTTAGATAAGAAATTAATTTCTAAGTATTACTGTGTAGAGACAGGAAGTAATTAAGAGTAATTGAATAAAACTGGACGAGGTGAGTGATCTTTGTGACACAGACGGAGGGCAACCGGTGTGAGAATCTCTACGTAAAGAACAGATGAATATTTCACAGAATCATTATATCTGTATTACCAAAAGAAATTCATTGAATATTTAGACTAGATATACAAAACAGATGAAGGGCAAGACGTTCATAATTGGAAAGTCATTGAAGATCTTATAATTGCTCGATTAGACCAGTTTTGGGGTATAACCAACAACAGCAGCAGCAGCAGCAACAACAATGACTACTGCTACTGCTACTACTACTACTACTACTACTACTACTACTACTACCACTACTTAATAATAATAATAATAATAATAATAATAATAATAATAATAATGATAATAATAATTATTTATTTATTTATTTATTTATTTCTTGCCCACAGGGGGCAAAACATAGAGGGGACAAACAAGGACAAACAAGGGGATTAAGTTGATTACATCGACTCCAATTGTTAACTGGTACTGGTTTAATCGACCCTGAAAGGATGAAAGGCAGTAATAATAATTCATCCAGAACTATCAAACCATTGTGATGAAAAATGGTGTAGACCCAAAGGGCCAATACTGCAATGATGGGATAGAAACAGAGGACCACCTAATCTCTGGATGTAAAGTTTTAACACCTGTTGGGGCAAGCGAAAGCGAAATTGTGATGGCACCTGTACCAGTAAATTACTAAGAGCACCGTCCGAGCGTGATCGTTGCCAGAGCACCAGCTGTAGAAACTCTGCCAAATCAGATGGGAGCCTGGTGTAGCCATCTGGTTTCACCAGTCCTCAGTCAAATCGTCCAACCCATGCTAGCATGGAAAGCGGACGTTAAATGATGCTGCTGCTGATGATGATATATACATATATATATATATAT
>NC_068992.1:52452088-52461552 GCF_001194135.2 Octopus bimaculoides
TATATATATATATATATATATATATATATGTATGTATGTATGTATGTATGTATATATATGTATGTATGTATGTATGTATGTATGTATGTATGCATGTATGTATGTATATACACACACATACCTGTGTATGTATGTATGTGTGTGTACATTCATATGCATATATGAATTAGTGTGTCAATAAATTGATATATATACAACCTATTTTTGATATCTTATCATTATATTATGTGATATGATGAAGTGAAGTTATTGTAAAGGAGAGATGGAGCTAAAAAGGGGAAAGTTAGCGACAAACCAGTATGCCTACACACTGCACTATCATTGCTGCTACTGTTTCTACCATCCATTGGATGCCCAGCCACAACACTAATATCATGAGGGGGGTAACAAAAGAATTATGAAATGAAAGAGAAGAGACACGTGTTTGTTATCTGACAATGTTAAGGCCAAGAGAAGCTATTGACGTAGTTTATACTTTAAATTGAAAACATGGATGTCTTATTGTCATGTAGTCCAGCAAGGAAGGACAATGTTGCTAAGTTAGAAGGATTCTGGACTGTTTATAAAGAAGTTTGCTGCAAGATATAATGATGAGGCATTAGATTGATTTCATTCAATTAAGGTGGGCACTTAAAAATAGGTGAGAAGCTTTGTGTTGTATGATAAGAATACAGATTGCTTGGTGATGAGGATGCTGCATAGGTGGCTTTGGTTGTTCTTGTTGTTTCCAGTATCATTTCTGTAATCATGTAAACCTATGTTACGATGCATTTCACTCATTATTGTTCCATCCTGTCTTTCTAGAAGTATGTGAGGCTTACAATGATTATAGTTAGTCATCAAGGAGACACATACCCTTTTTACTCTTTTAATCTGCACTAAGGGTGGAACCTTGCAGAAAACAGCACTACTCGGAACTGCTCAAATACTCCAGATGGTGCTCGAAAAATAAGGGGTGTTACATTAGTTCACTGGTAGTGAACAGCTGGCACTGTAGTACGTCTCCGGTCTTAGAAGCTGTGCAAAGGCAACAACAACAACAAAAATAATAATAATAATAATAATAATTTTGGTACAAAGCCAGCAACTCTGGGGACGTGTCAAATTGATTGCATCAATTCCAGTGCTCAGCTGGTACTTATTTTATCGACCTTGAAAGGACGACAGGCAAAGTTGACCCCTAGCAGCAGCAGTATTCGAAAATAGAATATAAAATCGGATGAAATGCCGCTAAGCATTTTATCCGACATTCTTTCTTTGTTTTATTCTTTTATTTGTTTCAATCATCTGACTGTGGCCATGCTAGAGCATCGCCTTTAGTCAAACAAATCATCCCCAGGACTTATTCCTTGTAGACCAAGTATTTATTCTATTGGTCTCTTTTCCCGAACTGCTAAGATACGAGGACGTAAACTCACCAACATCGGTTGTCAAGCAATGGTGGGGAGGGGACAAACACAGACACACAAACATACACACACACACACACACACACACACATGTATATATACATACAATGGGCTTCTTTCAGTTTCCTTCTACCAAATCCACTCACAAGGCTTTGGTTGGCCTGAGGCTATAGTAGAAGACATGTGATCAGGGTGCCATGCTGTAGGATTGAACCCAGAACCATGTGGTTGGTAAACAAGCTACTTACCACACAGCCATGCCCATGCATATGATTCTGCCTCCTTGCTGCCTTTGTATGAGAAAATATATTGGTTTCAAATTTTGGTACAAGGCCATAAATTTCTGGGGAAGAGTTAAATCAATTACATCAACCCTAGTGCTCAACCGATCCCAAAAGGACTAAAGACAAGGCTGACCCAGGCAGTATTTGAACTCAGGACTTATAGTCAGAAGAAATGCTACTAAACATTTTGCGCAGCATCGTAACAATTCTGCCAACTTGCCACCTTTGTATGAGAAATATTAAAAATTCTATGAAGCAAATGCCGTCCATGTTTGTCTCGCACATTGAGTTGCTTAGCTGTGATGGTGCCAAACTATGGTAAACATTTCACAGTTTATAGACCAGAAACCATATCTAAACTGTTGAAGTGTAATACCATACATCGTGTAGCATTGAGCAAAGAGACTGGTATTGCTTTTGACAAATATATACCCAATGTACTGTTGACACACTTGGTTCTCAATCTTAAGAAGTACAGCAACCCTAATTACAGATTTTATCTGCCCTGAATGCTTCAACATTTATCTGTTTATTTCCTAAATGTTGAACAAGCTATGACAAATAACAAGTGTTTAAATTGCAATAAAATACGAAACGTTTCTCTTAGAGTCATGAAAACTTCTGTGATATGAGTTGAAGATACCAGAAAATCATGGCAAAACAGTTTTATTCTATGAAATAGAACTTCAAAGATTTTTCCAAGATTCTTTCACAATTATGAGAATATCTAAAAAAAATAAACACATTTATTCCACTTTGCTTTATTTGTTGTTTCTGTCCAATAATGTTCAATAAGGGAAAATAATTATAGATCAATACTAGTCAGAGGTAGGATGGTGGTGGTGGTGGTGGTTGTGGTGGGGATTGTGGCAGTGGTGTTTGTGGTGGTGGTGTTGGTTGTAGTGGTGATGACTGTGTGATAGCAGTAGTGGTGATGGTAGTGTGTTAGCTGTGGTGGTTGTGGCTGTATTGGTGGTGTTGGTGTTGGTGATGGTGTTGTTGTTGTGGTGATGGTATTGGTGGTGGCAATGATATTGGTGGTGGTGGTGGTGCTGCTGTTGCTGAGGAGGGAGAAATCTGCTGCTATTTCATTGTTCCTTTTTTTTCCAAATGCTGAAAGTTTTGTCAAACATATTCACTTGAGAAGAACCAGAGGAATGTATGCAGTATTGATGGTTTCTTCTGATATCCTTTGCATTTATGTTAATCTAAGATTCCATTTAAAGATCAAATATTGACATATTGTATTTAGGTTTACTGGGAAAGAGGTTTGTGATTTTGTTTTCTTGAAAAATTCTAAATTTATTTTAAATACGAAGCAATTTATATAGAAATGTTGTTTGTAATATCTGAAAATTAAAAATAAAAAAAAATATTAAAAAAAAAAGAAATAAAAAAAAGATTAAGAGAAAAACTTGCATAATTCAGCAATGATGTAGGGATTATGATAGAAACACTAATACAGAAAATATTGCAAATTTTCAAAACCTTGTGGATTCAGTGAAAGACACAAAAGTTGATGTAAACAGAAAAAAAAAATTCTTTTAAAATCAGAAAAACTCTGGGAAAAGAAAATAATAGCGTTGGAAAATATTCATGAAAACAAAATCAATGTGAGCAGAAGGCTGTATAGAGCAAAGACAGAGTTCTTTGAATAAGATTCCTTCCAAGACATCAATGAAGAAATTTCTGCGTTCCTTTTTTTTTTCTTATATAGAAGAGATTGTTAATTGCATTTTTTTTTTTTTTTTGTTACTTTCATTCACAATCTTCTCCTGAGAATTTGGTGTTTTCTATTTTTTTATATTACAATCTCATAGCATTCATTTAAACTTATTTTGACAATTCTATTACTTTGCAGTCTTTGAACTGATTCTTAACCATAGTCAACATTTCACATTTATGGTGAACTAATCTCACTAAACTGAAAACTTTCATTTAGCAAGGTATATTCTGAAAGGAATTGTAAACACCAGTAAAACTGTCAATAAACTTGGCTGTATAGAAACTCCTCTAATGAGAATCAAAATATTTTCATTTCAGGCCAATGCTAAAACATAAATTAGAAGGTTCGTATTAAACTTAACTCAGCAAAGAACTTGGTTTTAGGTTCACTCCTACAGTACAGCAGCTTGAGCAAGTGTCTTCACCTATTACATCATAGCAACCAATGTCTTTTGAGTGAATTTGAAGGATGGAAACTGCAGAAAGTCGATCATGCATGTTATGTCTCAAGCTACTGCTATCTAGCGCCTTCGGACAATCTCTACTCAACCGCTACACGACGGCTACTCAACTCCTCTACCACGGCTAGACTACCTCTATTTATATGTCTTGGGCGATCCTACTTCTTTGCTTGGGGGTATCAACACAACAATGCATTTGGCATTCTGTTTACAGTTTACTCTTTTGATATAAGATGTATGTAGAGTACTAAATAGTGGTTATATGCCATGCAGGTTGAATTTTATTCAACTGTGTGTGTGTGTGTGTGTGTGTGTGTGTGTGAGAGAGAGAGAGTGATTATGCATGAATGTTGATATTCCAGGCTTGTCACTGCTTGATCAAAACTGTGATGACATTAACAACCATTCTTCGTGCTTTCAAAAATCTCTAGGTAAAAGTTCCTTATATGGAAAACTGCTGAGGGCTCATTGACAACAGTTGCATCCAACTGCAAAATTCCATCTCAGATAATTCCCCCTCCAGGCCCATGTTAACATGGGAAAATGGTCATGTCAGATATGGGACCATGAGCTGTTGCAGTATGTCACTGCTTCCACCATTTTTTGGTATCAGATCGGGTCTTCCCAGCAGTGTCCTGTCAGCTCTCATCTCAATGAAATACTTCCGCATCTGCTATGATCATGATGGCAGAATGGGCATTTAATAAATGAATGAATGAATGAATTCAGGATGTATAACGAAAGAAAATTTATCTCTACCATGAGATTAAAAATCAGGCAAACAGTAAATTGGTCTGCTTAGTGGTTCCTCGTTTCAAATAGAGCTTGTGTATGGTGTCCATTGTCATCAACCTATTTGGTCATATGGAAGACGATCTTGAGCAACAACAGTTTGTTGACATAGACAGATGAAAGTGGAGGGGATGAAATGGGTACTACAGTGCATACCTGGATTTTTTAAAAGAGGATTCAAGAGTTAATTTCATCACCAACACAGGTGAATCATTTACGATGGAGAGAAAGAGTTGTTCTACTAATATATGCAATTTCAAAAATCTGTGTCAGTTAATAAATATGTTATTCCTGCTTTTGCATTATGCTTGGAGTAACTCTTTTAGAAAATGTTGGATTGAAAGAATCATTAAACGGTTGAAAAAATACATAGATGTATATGTTTGGCGCAGGAGTGGCAGTGTGGTAAGTAGATTGCTTACCAACCACATGGTTCTGGGTTCAGTCCCACTGCATGGCACCTTGGCAAGTGTCTTCTACTATAGCCTCGAGCCGACCAAAGCCTTGTGAGTGGATTTGGTAGACAGAAACTGAAAGGCGTCAAGCTGCCAGAAACGGTAGCACGCCGGGCGAAATGCTTAGCGGTATTTCGTCTGCTGTTACATTCTGAGTTCAATTTTCTGCCGAGGTCGACTTTGCCTTACATCCTTCCGGGGTCAATGAAATAAGTACCAGTTACGTATTGGGATCGATATAATCGACTTAATCCGTTTGTCTGTCTTTGTTTGTCCCCTCTATGTTTGGCCCCTCGTGAGCAATAAAGAAATAAGAAACTGAAAGATGCTCGTCATATATATGTATATATGTGTATATATGTGTGTTTGTGTGCCTGTGTTTGTCCCCGCAACATCGCTTGACAACCGATGCTGGGGTGTTTATGTGCCCGTAACTTAGCGGTTCGGTAAAAGAGAACAATATAATAAGTACTAGGCTTACAAAGAACAAGTCCTGGGGTCGACTTGCTCGACTAAAGGCGGTGCTCCAGCATGGCCACAGTCAAATGACTGAAACAAGTAAAAGAATAAAGATTAAAGAGAGTTCTGGCTCTTTGTATACTGAGTTCAAACCCTACCTAGATCAACAATGCTTTTTTTTTTATCTCCAATGTGAGTCAAATAAAGTACCAGTGTGATGGGTGGTAGAGTTGTTAGAATGACTGTTTAAAATACTTGCAGTGTTTTGTTCTGGTTCCTTCTGCTCAGAGCAGTAAAGAGTGGGATTAAATTAGCACCAACATTTTATTGATACTTGATTTAGACGCAGACATAGAACTTAAAAATTAAACACAAAGCTGACCTACATGAAAAATATAACTCAATACCATGGAGTAGTAACCTAGACAGAGAGAAAGACAACATCCCAGTTAATCCTACTACATTTTGTATCAACCACTTCTCTTCTATACATATAGTAGTAATAGTAATAAGCTGAGAATAATTCTTAAAGAGATTCCCACTATAGATTCCATTTCTTTGCACATACAATCAATTGCTAATGGCTATTCAACATATGAATGGAAAATCTGTCAAACACACATGTAACATCATTGCATTATTACTTGTCTTTTACCTGGTTTCCATTTGATACTATGTTTTCAGGTTAAATAATTGTTCTGCATACATTTGGTCCCTACAGTTAAATTGTTAAACAGACCATTTATTATTGGTAATT
Organism: Octopus bimaculoides; assembly: GCF_001194135.2. NCBI lineage: Eukaryota > Metazoa > Mollusca > Cephalopoda > Octopoda > Octopodidae > Octopus > Octopus bimaculoides. The sequence goes on from NC_068992.1 coordinate 52,458,431, forward strand.
TTTGTCATATATATTAAATACTACATTGCCCCTTCAGGTGGTCTTTGCTGCCATTATATTGTTTTAGAACGAGGAATTTTCTACCAATATAATTTGCTAGCATTTATAATGGTTGTTAGTTACTTAGTGACATGTAAAACTGAAATGAGTGGAGTACTTGTTTGTCGGTGAAAGCATATGGCCTAGTCATCTATGCATTGATCACATAATCATAAATTCATAGTTTCAGTTCTCAGACTCGGTGGAATGCTGCCTTCTTATACAAAACACTTCATTTCTCTTGTTCCAGTTCACTCATCTGAAAACGAGTAGCAGCAACTGATGGAGGTTGACTCTGTGATTGATTGGCATCTCATTCTGATGTATGTGTGTATTGTTGGAGAATGGGAGGAGTAGTGTGTTCTCTCCATCACTTCTATCCCATGGAAACTGGAATAAAATTTGTCCTAATGAACCTGAAAGTTTGCAACAGACTCAAAATGTTTGTGACTCTGATCATAGGTTCAAATTATAAGCAGTCATCTTATTCCGCTTCTACACAGAATATATTAATCTATGTTGATAACTCTATCTGTGATCAGGCAGTATATAGTAAACAGAAACCTTGTCTTTTACTGGAGTTGAATATATGAATTCCTGGAATAGACAAATATGCTAGATAATGCACATCTGGATGAAAATGTCTTACTAAGAATATCTACCTCAATGTGTTTTATTTTTTTTGTATATCATTCTTCAGTAAAGATTTGTGTTGCAGCCTCAAATAATAAATAATTTTAGGAATATATGTGAATCATTTCTTATAAAAATACCTTGCTAAGATTCATTATGGTATTTTCCATCAAATATATATAGAGAGAGTCTGCATCAGTTAAGATGTGCTGTAACTCTGCACATGTATACTCAGACCTTTACTTTCATTTTTACTTGTTTCACTCATTTGGCTGTGGCCATGCTGGGGCACCACCTTGAAGAATTGTAGTCTAACAAATTGATCCCAGTACCTACTTTTATTTTCTTTTTCCAATATCTTCAAGAAACATTGACAATTACTTTGTCCTCTGCATTCCATCAAGGTTTACCTGAATCAATGACAACCCACTTGAACTGAAACAGTTTGTAGCTCTAGTATCATTGCAGGCAATGTTGGCCGCAATGCCAGGACAGATATTGCAAGGACAGATGTATTTCTTGACCTGAGAGATTCACCAAACTGCCACCACAACTTACTAAATTTTTATTAATTCCAGAAGAACGACAGGCAAAGTTGATCTTGGCATGATCTGAACTCATCCAAAGAAGAACCACAGCAAATATCATGACATATCCTGTACTCTAACGACTCAATCACATCTCTAGAGTACACGAGTGTCTTATTACCCAGTATGTATGATCTGAAGAAGTTGATCCGATGTTGGACATTTTGAGGTAATTTTCCTCAATGACAGTTTAACTTTGTCACATATAAACTTGTCCATTTTTGGCATATTTATCCATTCCAAAAAGTCTTATATACAACTAATTTTTCTGCTAATTATAGAGGGCGTTAGTCATATTACAGCTTGTTCTGATAGATTCAGCTCTTTAAACAACATGGGCAGTGGTAAAAGACTTGCTGAAGATGAAATTAATTCATATTTCTTTTATATCTTATATTACAGTTTGCCTTTCTGTCTTTTTTTTATTTATTTGTCTGCTGTTAAAACATGCACAGCCATTGAGTGGTTCATTTTTTTTAAAGTCTATAAGAATTAAGTATCCTATTTGGAAATGAATAAAGGTTAGCAACAGGAAGAGCATCCGACTGCAAGAAAACGTGCATCAATAAATTTTTATCTAACTCATGTCTGATTCCTGTAAATATGGACATTAAAATGATGATGGTGAAGATGATGACTATGATGATGATGATTATGAGGAGGAAGAGGAGGAAGAGGAGGAGGAGGAGTTGGTAGAGGAGGAGGAGGAGGAGTTGGTGGAGGAGGAGCAGGAGGAGGAGGATATAGATATTCCTTTATTTTCTTGCACCAATCATATAGAGCTATTGATACAGATGCTGCTAACTGCTAAATACTTCTGCTGCTGTTGCTGCTGTTGCTGCCACTGCTGCCAACATTCAAGACCACCACCATGATCCCCCACTTCCACCACCACCACCACCACTACCACCACCACAACTACTACTGCTACTACTACTACTACTACTACTACTACTACACACTCATATTTCTACTCATTTATATACCTATACACTCACACTTCAAAAAAACGTATACATACAGATTTAAGTATATATTCTGTTGCCGTAATAGTTACACACCACCACCACCACCACCACCACCGCCAAAACATCATCATCATCATCATCATCATCATCATCAGTACCAATAGAGAAAGCACTCATTTAACAGACATTAAGTAATTCTGACATAGGACACTGACCCAAGAATCATACAAGGTTTGGTCGCACTTCTCTTATTCCTAAATTTTTCATCAACAGATTTTTGATGGAATTTACTGTCATAATACTTGTCACATTTTTGATCGTTTACATGGGAGGTAACAGTAGATCTCTGACCCTGTTACCAATTCTATTTGTCCTTCGTTGTGAAACAGAGTGCAAGTTTAATTCAGTGTAACCTACATATGCTATTTATATCTATTTTGGCATGTTTTTATTGATTTTTTTTTGGTTATACACATCAAACTATACTTAATGGTAAAATCTAAACTAAATCTGAGAAAATATTTCTTGCTGAGAGTATCATCATCATCATCGTTTAACGTCCGCTTTCCATGCTAGCATGGGTTGGACGATTTGACTGAGGACTGGTGAACCTTATGGCTACACCAGGTTACAATCTGATTTGGCAGAGTTTCTACAGCTGGATGTCCTTCCTAATGCCAACCACTTCGAGAGTGTAGTGGGTGCTTTTACATGCCACCGGCACGAAGGCCAGTCAGGCGGTACTGGCAACGGCCACACTCAAAATGGTGTATTTTACATGCCACCTGGACAGGAGCCAGTCCGGCAGCACTGGCAATGATTTCGCTCGAATGTCTTTACACATGCCACCAGCACAAGTGCCAGGAAGGCGACGCTGAGTACAGGTGCCATATAT
>NC_068992.1:52461644-52463942 GCF_001194135.2 Octopus bimaculoides
TATATATATATAACTCTCTGAGTGGTTGGCGTTAGGAAGGGCATCCAGCTGTAGAAACTCTGCCAAATCAGACTGGAGCCTGGTGTTGCCATCCGGTTTCACCAGTCCTCAGTCAAATCGTCCAACCCATGCTAGCATGGAAAGCGGACGTTAAACGATGATGATGATGATGATGATGATATATATATACACACATATTGAAACCAATATTACATGTATGAATCAGCGAACCTCTAAATAGTCTCTCACTGTGTTTAGAAATAGCAACCAAATCTCCCTCAAATCGTTCTAGTGTCTTAGAACAGAACACCATGGACACACTGTGTAATTTGTTTGAGTTTCTTGTACTTAGGAAAAATATGAAATATAGGTCATAAGGTCATAGCTGATATGTTTCTGATAACAGATCGGCTTGATCAGAATTGGCTTGAGTGCCAAACATCAGTAACAATAACAAAAACAGCAACAGCAGTAACATCTTACTATTACAAACTCAAGTTTCTGTTGTTCTAAGGTGAATTTCATTATATTTTACTGCTTCCACATTTAATATTCTACATATGTTATTTACTGCTGTCACAGTCCCAATATATCTCCCATGATGAATTTGTGTTCTGCTTCCTTCTTCCGTTTCCTCCCCTATGAAAAACAGTTGAATAATTTCATCATCATCATCATCATCATCATCATCATCATGATCATCATCATCATCAATATCACCATCATCATCATCATCATCATCATCATTGCGATCATCATCAACAATGCTTTGTCAGTCATTGGCCTCGTCATCGATGTCAGCATTTTACTTTGGGGTCGTGTTTGTTTGTCATCGTTGTTGCCAGTGTCGACATTGTTGTTATTGTCACCATTGTGAGCATTAAAATCATCATTATTGTTGTTGTTGTCGTTGTCAACACCGCCACCATCACCATCATCATCATCACCACCATCATCAGCATTATCGCTATCATCATCACCACCACCACCACTATCACCATCACCACCACCACCACCACCATCATCATCATCACCACCACCATCATCATCATCATCATCATCATCACCATCATCATCATCATCACCATCATCATCATCATTATCATCACCATCATCATCATCATCATCACCATCACCAACATTATCGCTATCATCCACCTCATCATCATTAACATCATTTTCATCATCATCATCATCATCATCATCATCGTTGTCATCGTCATCGTCATTATCATCATCATCAACGTCATCTTCTTTTGATATTGTTGTCTATCTTGCTGTTGTTATTGCCATCGTTTTTTTTTTTTTTATTGTTGCCATTGTCGTTAATAATGTAAGGTAGATTACATTGCTCATTCTTTGCAACTTCTTTCTTATTTTCAAAGCTAATTTAAATATCTATGAATGTGAATTGAATTATATGAGAAATTCTGCCTTTAATGAGTCAAAATATGGTATATGTGCAAGCACGCGCACGCACACATCCCTCCACCCATATTCACATATGAACTCATCCATACACACAAATGTACATACTCAAAGACATCTCATTGTTAAATCCAAAAAATAAAGTCTGAATGATTGAAGGATTCTTGCCTCAATAGATTTGTTGAACCGCTTGACCGGTAATAAAGATAAATGTTGCTGTCCACCTCCTCACCATCTTAGTAGTTGGTTTGTTTTTGTTCTTTTCTGAAATTTTCTTTTATAGGAGTTAGAATTAACTAATTAATTATTTAATATCAAGAACAAAATAGAAATGACAATTAAATATTCTGTATTGTGTACATGAATGTAAGTCCTTTCAACTGTCTGACAATTACTTTTGACATTTATATTTCTCAAAATTCTAGCAAGTATTTGTCTTTCACTGTTTTTGTAATTTTGTAGACTACAAACATTTTCTTTAAATTTCAAAGTAATTTTTAACATTTACACCTACTCTCTATTGTGTCTGTTTTATGTATATAATACCTGTCATAATTTATGGGTATAATACCTGTCTAGACACTAACTAAGAATGGCTCATCCCATAAGTTCTGTCTGAATTTTGAATAAAGAAAACAAGTGATCAGATGTTATATTTAATTGAAATTTAATCATCAATGTACTTTCCCTGATTATCTATGACGTCCTTCCATCTATTTTCAAGCTTTTTAATCCCATCAATGTAAAACTCTTTTGGTTTCAAAGCGAAGAACTATGAAATGTTAGTTTCAACCTCCACCTGCCTTGCAAAAGCTATGTCCCCCAAATGATTCTGTAAACTGAGTCCACATTTGTAATATTTCTTGTCTC
>NC_068992.1:52464516-52467551 GCF_001194135.2 Octopus bimaculoides
AAAAATGAATGAATGAATGTTGTTTTCACAGCGACAATGCTCTTCTCAGTACATGACTCGTTCCAGTTAGCACGATTTTTTGCACTTCCTGTAGGGATGGTAAGCCTGGTATCATTTTCAAATAGGTTTCAGTACCTTTTTTTATCATTCCTAGAGATCCAACAATCACTGGTATGGTAGTCACCTTGAGGTGCCACATTTTTTTATTATTATTATTATTATTATTATTATTATTATTATTATTATTATTATTATTATTATTATTATCATTATTGTTATTATTCCTCCTCTTATACCTCTTCTCCCCTTCTTTCACCTTCCTTGTCGTCTCTTTTTCCTTTTGCTCCCTGATTCATTTTGCTGTTGTTCCTTGTCTTGATAATGTCTTTAATTTTTTTTCTTTGGTATTATGGTTTATTTTATGTCAATAATTTTCAAAATGCAAAATAATGATATTTTTCTGTTTTAATCTGTTTGCATTTAGCTCAAAGCATGAAAGCGGACTGTGTTTCTTTTAATTTTTCTCACTCATTAAATAAAAAAAGATTCCGGGCATTTTGAATAAGTGTCTTACATTAAATAACATTAAACACAATTATATCGGTGAAGCACATTCCATAAACGGGCAAAAACCTTAAATTTTGCACAAATAAGATACAGGCCAAAACGAAAAAAGTAAATAAAGTAAATAAATATATTATAAAAATAATATTCAAACATTTTGTGAAAAAATATTTCCAGGTGCAGGGGTGGCTGTGTGGTAAGTAGCTTGTTTACCAACCACATGGTTCCTGGTTCAGTCCCACTGTGTGGCACCTTTGGCAAGTGTCTTCTACTATAGCCTCAGGCCGACCAAAGCCTTGTGAGTGGATTTGGTAGACGGAAACTGAAAGAAGCTCATCATATATATGTATATATATGTATATATATGTATGTGTGCTTGTGTGTCTGTGTTTTTCCCCTCAACATCGCTTGACAAATGATGCTGGTGTATTTACGTCCCCGTCACTTAGTGGTTCGGCAAAAAGAGACCGATAGAATAAGTACTAGGCTTACAAAGAATAAGTCCTGGGGTCGATTTTCTCAACTAAAAGCAGTGCTCCAGCATGGCCGCAGTCAAATGATTGAAACAAGTAAAAGAGTAATGAGTAAAGAGTAAAGAGTGGTTTTAGAATAAATGTTATGAATGATGACAGTTGCATCAGGAAGTGCCAGGCTCTGCATGTGGAGGGAACATATGGAAGGGTTAGACCCAGGAAGATGCTGGATGTAGTGGTGCAAGAGGATCTTCAGATGGTGGGCCTCACAGAAGAGATAACAGGGGACCAAGACTTCTGGCAGTTTGCTGTGCTCAAGAAAACACAACAGGCTAAGTAAATACCAGGTTGTCCTTATACACAGGCATGTCTCCTGCATCAGTCTTCAGCTGAGGGTTCCTGATCTTCCAGGCTTGTGGGTGCTGGTGCCACAAAAAGAAATAAAAAGCACCAGTACCGGTGCCATATAAAAGCACTCATGTCAGTGCTGCGTGAAGGCACACAGTACACACTGTAAAGTGGTTGGCATTAGGAAGGGCTTCCAGCTGTAGAAACCATGCCGAAACAGACACGAGCCCTAGGCAACTCTCTCCAGCTGACTAACTCCTATCAAACTGCCCAACCCATGCTGGCATGGAAAAAGGATATTAAATGATGATGATGATGATGATGGTGATGGTGATGATGATGATGATGATGATGATGAATTTGATGAGTTGCATAAAAGCAACACTACACATATGCAAACGGTTTCTTTGTCACTTGAAAAACCAGGGAAAAGGCTAGTAGTTGGCAACAACAAGTAAATATTTAATATGAATGAACTGGTTGTAAAAAAGACATTTTGACACAAAACCGAAGAAAAAAATATAAATAAAACAACAAAGTGACATTTGTTTCTACCAGACATTTTTTTAATTCAAATAAATGATGAATTCTAAGTGACTTTCAAATGTATTACAAAATTGATTTGATTTTGTTCCAACACCGTAGTGGGTATATTCAGAGATATCAACAGGTCAAACCTGAGAACTGAGCAAGCTTTATAAGAAGCAAAAGTCCAACCAAAACCATTTAACTGGATTTTATAGATGGGAAGTGAAAGAAACTTGTTCACTACAAGCATGTGCACGTATGCACATATACACATATGCACACATATTTGTATGTATTAGGTTGTCAAGAAAGTTCTTGCGGAATTTTTAATTTTGGCTTTAAATGATGTATTTTCAAATTAAGTTTTGTTAAATTACTTTGACTTTATATATCATTTTAAAGCCCGTTTCTTGCTCTATCTAATCGTGTTACTCTTTTTCTTTTTTAATAATTAGGCCATTTTTTCCGGAATGTTGAATACAATATGGACAAAATGCAAATTCGCACAATTTTCTTATTCCAGTTCAAGCTCATGATATCAACGATATCATGAGCTAATGAACGTACAGCACAATGGTGGTTCAAGAAATTTCGTAGCAGTGACGAGAGTCTTGAAGATGATAAGCGTAGTGGTCGGCCATCGGATGTTGACAACGATCAACTAAGAGCCTTAGTCAAAACCAATCCATGCACAACTGTTCAAGTGCTTGATTCTGAATTAGACGTAATGTATACGACAGTTTCCTACCACTTGAAAGAGATTGGAAAAACAAAAATACTAGAGAAATGGGTGCCGCACGAATTGAACAACAACCAAAAAAATGCCATTTTGAAGTGTCGTCTTCCCTTCTTTTACACAACAAAAATGACACATTTCTCGACCGGATTATGACTTGTAATGAAAAGTGGATTCTTTACAAAAACCAGCAATGCTCAGCTCAGTGGTTGGATGCCGACGAAGCTCCACAGCCCTTCCCGAAGCCAAAGTTGCATTAAAAGAAGGTCATGGTGACTGTTTGGTGGTCTGCAGCCGGTCTCATCATCCATCACAGCTTTTTTTGTATCCAGGCGAAACCATTACGGCGGAGAATAAAAGAATATATATATATATACATTATATAT
>NC_068992.1:52468397-52471443 GCF_001194135.2 Octopus bimaculoides
TATATATATATATATATATATATATATATATATATATATATAAATATATATGTATATATATAAATATATATATATTTTTATATATATATACATGCATATGTACATACAAATATATATGTACACACACACGCACATATATATACAAGTACATATATGTATGACTGTGTTTCTATTAAGTTAGATAAAGTTTGATCCTCTCTACTGTCATCTCAAAGCTGTCTGAGGTTATGGAAGGTTATTATTTCAAATTAAATCCTATTGAGAGAACAGTCACGCTCAAATCTATGACACCTCTCAATCTAATAATTAATCAACTAACAGCAGTATTTCCCTCTATTCCTCTCTATTAAAGTTTAGTATCTGCTCAAACATACACATGCATGCACATTTTATATTAGCTTGTTTTTTTCTAATGTCGATAAAAAGCTTAGAATATTTCTAGGTATAGTTTTAATCACTTCTGTGTATCAAGTTTAGAAACTATTTAATGAAAAAGAACAACTAAGAAATTACTTATGTAGTGAAGGATTGAGTAAATTCTCTATTAGCACAATGGAAAATGTCTGGCATTGTTGAGAGCAGGAAATGATTGATAACAAAATTTACTGATAGTATCGTTACAGCATCATAGAAAATATCTTGCAGTATTTATTATGCCTCTTTATGTTTAGAGTTCAAATTCTTCCAAAGCCAAATTTAGCCTTTATTCTTCCAGTTTTGATAAATTATGGTAGCATCAAGCAACTGGGATCAATTTAAATGTCTCACCCCATCTGCTACTAATAACTTTATCTATTATGGGATAGAAAGCCAGATATTTCAGTGCAACTGTTTGTTGATTAAATCAACCACAGCATTTATCTGTTGCTTTCTTAAGGTACTGAATGACATGTAAAATGATGATCTGCATGTTAAGTACTGATATCTCTTGGTAAAATTAATAATGAGTATACTAATTAGTGAAAGCACGTGGCTTAGTGGTTAGCGTATTGGACTCACGATCATGGCTGCATAGCTCAAGCATCCCTCCAAGGGGTTAAGGGACTTGTCAATTGTCAATACTAATCACTGTTATATGTCAAATGTGGAGGCGCAATGGCCCAGTGGTTAGGGCAGCAGACTAGCAGTCATAGGATCGCGGTTTCGATTCCCAGACCGGGCGTTGTGAGTGTTTATTGAGCGAAAACACCTAAAGCTCCACGAGGCTCCGGCAGGGGATGGTGGCGAACCCTGCTGTACTCTTTTACCACAACTTTCTCTCACTCTTACTTTAGGTTTCTGTTATGCCTGTAATTCAAAGGGTCAGCCTTGTCACACTGTGTCACGCTGAATCTCTCCGAGAACTACATTAAGGGTACATGTTTCTGTGGAGTGCTCAGCCACTTGCATGTTAATTTCACGAGCAGGCTGTTCTGTTGATCGGATCAAGTGAAACCCTTGACGGCGTAAGCAACAGAGTGCCAACAACGACAACAACATATATGTCAAATAAAAGGCATTGACAACACACTCGATTTATTAGTATCAATGTTTTGACTTCATTTGTTAGGAGTATTCCTAAATTTATAGCCTGGGTAAAGGGCAGGGTTTTTGTGAATGTATAGTTTTTCCAGTTAAAGTATGCCATGCTGGAAATAATATAGTATTAGTAAAGATAAAACCAGAATGCTGTTGACATTAAAATATTTGTGATACTTCTGGATTCATGGGGAATGATGTAGATATATCCGAGTTGAGTAGAGGATTGAACCTGGTTACTTTCTTCTTTTCATTTCTCATTGGCCATGGAGATGTGTAGACGATCCGCAATATACATTAAACACTTCTCTATTGCTTTATTATAATGGGAGGTGGCTTTCTGAAGATCTCATAGAGATTCTTGTGATTAAATCTCAAAATATTGCTGGGGAGTGGGGGCAGGAGTTTCCATGGATGGAACTAATGTCCTCGTTAGAATTTCTGTAGTAATGATATATGCCCTTCCTGAGGTCTATGGTTATACCCAGAAAGTCAGCCTGAGTTAAGCTATTAGTGTTCGTTTGATTTTATGTGTACACATACATAAAATACCAGTTTTTCAACACACACATTAAAATATCACTCATGCTCACTCTCCCGACACACTTACACAAACACATATATTTATATATTTATACAGGGTGCGATGGATAAATTGCCACCATTTTATATTTTTAATTTCATACATGCGCATTGTTTTGATTTTGTCAACTACTCTGTATAGTAGGGTCAGTTGGACACCATCTGTGAGAAAACAGCATCATAATGCAAGTCAGTCTGCCATAGATTTGGAAACGACATGCTGTACTGCTTGGCATGCATGCCAGAAGCTCCAATAAAAGCATTTGAGAGTGCTTGGATGTCAATCTGAGGACAGTGCAGAGGATTCAGAATGAGTTGGATGAGTCTAATGGTGATTACAAAGGTACAGCAGCTCGGAAAACTCGCTCTCATCATTCTGATAAGAAAAGAACTCCATTCATCTTCCCACACGCCCTCAGACTCAACACAGAGACCTATGTCAAGTACCTGGAGGAGGTAGTACTGCCCTGAGTCAAGACAGTGGCTGCTGGAAGATTCTATGTCTGGCAACAAGACTCTGCACCATGCCACACAATCAGGACAACCCAATTATTATGTGTGGGGTGCAGTTGAACAAGAGACGAACAAAACTCCTTGTAACACCAAAGATGGACTGAAGGCAAGGATTATGAGATGTCAGTGTTGTTTTCATTCTTCTGTAATTTAGACAATTTATACACTGCACCCTGCATCAATTTAGATATGCATATATCTCACACACCCAAATCTATCTCTGTCACTCTCATTCTCTCTCTCTCCATCTATCTATCTCCCTATATATATATATACACATCAGTGGCGTGCGGTGCCTTCCGGGGTTGGGCATGCAATGAATCCCCCTCCCCCACTGGCAATTTTCCAGTAAAAGAATTTTCGTATTCCTACGATTTACATAGGGGAGATTCTGAATATGCAGTCACCCCCGTATGATCTAGAATAAGCAGGG
>NC_068992.1:52471453-52471940 GCF_001194135.2 Octopus bimaculoides
CGATTCTGCATTAGCCCCTATACCTATTGGCTCAGCTGAATCAATTTGAATTGATTTAATAAAGAGAACACATTCAGTTACATTATATGGCCATGGTTTTAGATAGACTACACCCAGCAGCACAGAAGGGAAAACCTATGTAGGTTAGCTGTTACGAAGAAGTCGAACCATTTCTCCTGCGAAACAATACTGATGTAAGAAGGTCGAAACTTACGTTATAACAAACACTAACCAAAACCTGCAATATATGCCCTTTAATATATTAAGTTTTTTTTTTAATGTTCTAAAATGTTATTTACCCCATTTATAAATTAATTCAATTCTTCGATCTTTCTGGACAAATATATCTATCATATTTTCGTAGAAATCTTCTCTTTTCGTCAATTGTTGTAATAAATCTTTTTCAATTGACATTAGTGCTAACCCAGACAGTTTTCTTTCTCCTGTCGCATTTCTTTGGTATATTTAGACTCTACTTAATACAGAA
>NC_068992.1:52472711-52474991 GCF_001194135.2 Octopus bimaculoides
AGTCAATTTCAACAAAACGAAAAAATAACGTTAGTAAAATTAATTAAAGATTAATTAGCTACTTCTGAAATAAGAAATTCAAACTTACCGCCAGTTTATTCCGACATTTCAGTTGGCTAACTCAGGAATTATGGGATTGCCCTTTGTTCGTGTCAGAAAGTGGAACGAGGTTAGCAACAATTCTACACTAACAAAGAGACAGAGAGGGGGTGTCACGTGGTCTTCTTCTCAAAGCAGACGTACGAGTCAGTGAGAGAGGGGGAAGTGGAGGAAGAATATTTTGAAAACACCTGGATGGAGTTTCTTTGAAACAAAAGTAACTATTTTATCTAATTTTCCGATGATATGGACAAAAAATCACAGACCATGCAGCGCTTACCTTGCATGCCTGAGAGTGCACGCCCGTGATACACATACACACGCACACATACACATGCACATACACATACACATACACACGCACACACAAACGTTATTTCGGTTCAATTTTCCTTGAAGACTTCAGTTGAAGAAACAAAAACACTAATAACAAATTATCCAAAATTTCGACTGCCTACATATACATAGATACATATTATATACATAGAAACACACACACACACACACACACACATACACACACACACATATATATATATATATATATATATGTATATATATACAAGCACACACAGTACACACGCATACATACACGGGCATGTATACATACATTCAAGCATACATACACGAACATTTGTACATATAAGGATAGATAGGTGTGCATTGTCACTGACTGAAGTATTGCAAAGTGAGAAGAGCAATGTAGAATGAAGTGGAAGTAATTGAAAAGCAGACCTATATAGCGTTATCTAGAAAATTTGTTTCAGAACAAGAACAATGTGGTAAGTGATAATGATAATGCATTATCTCTTTCATGATTCCTTCAGGTATTATTGGTTATAAAAATGACACATAAGAAAGAGTAGTGTAGCTAATAAGAGAATTCAGCTAATGTCGCTGCCGTCATCGTAGTCATCTTTATCATCATCTTCATCATCATCATGAAAAGGATGATGATGGTGATGACGACAACAACAACAGCAGTACTACAAGAAACACCATAAAAAAAAAACTAAAATCAATGGAGCAAACAGCAACACAAGCACCACCACCACCAACTACAACACCGCAACCATTATTATCATCATTTTGATGCCTGTCTTTCTTTTGCTGGTATGGGTTGACTTGTATATACGATAATATTTTATGACTGGATGCCCTACATATTTTACATGTGTAAAGCTATCTATCTATCTATCTATCTATCTATCTATCTATCTATTTAACTATCTATCTATCTATCTATCTATTTATCTATCTGTCTATTTATCTATCTATCTATCTATCTATCTATTTATCTATCTATCTATCTATGTGTCTGTGAAAAATCAATTAAAGCTTGACATCATTTTTCTCAATCTGCTGAGAAATAATTAAACTTGCTAGGTTTATGTCTACTGCATTTAAGCATTACAAAGCCAACAATCAGGTGCAGGCATGGCTGTGCGGTAAGAAGCTTGCTTCCCAACCACATGGTTCTGAGTTCAGTCCCATTGTGTGGCACATTGGAGTGATTAGCATTAGGAAGGGCATCCAGCTGTAGAAACTATGCCAAATCAGATAGGAACTTGTTGCAGCCTCCTGGCTTGCCAGTCCTCAGTCATACTGTCAACCCCATAGTAGCATGGAAAGTGGACATTAAACGATGATGATGATGATATGTATGTATATATGTATGTGTGTGTGTGTGTGTGTGTGTCTTTTGTATGTGTTTGTCCCCCCCCACCATCACTTGACAACCGATGTTGGTGTGTTTACCTCCCCATAACTAAACAGTTCAGCACAAAAGACAGGTATAATAAGTACTAGTCTTACAAAGAATAAGTCCTGGGGTTGGTTTGTTTGACTAAAATACCTCTTTAATGTGATGCTCCAGCATGATCACAGTGAAATGCCTGAAACAAATAAATGAATAAAAGAATCTATATATAAATATATATATATATTCTTTTATTCTTTTACTTGTTTCAGTCATTTGGCTGTGGCCACGCTGGAGCACTGCCTTTAGTCAAGTAAATCGACCGCAGGACTTATTCTCAGTAAGCCTAGTACTTATTATATCGGTCTCTTTAGCTGAACCACTAAGTTATGGGGATGTAAATGCACCAGCATCAGTTGTCAAGTGATGTTGGCAGGGACGAACACAGACACACAAACATATATTTATATATATATATATAT
>NC_068992.1:52475165-52477413 GCF_001194135.2 Octopus bimaculoides
TATACAACAGGCTTCTTTCAGTTTCTGTCTACGAAATCCACTCACAAGGCTTTGGTCGGCCTGGGGATATAGTAGAAGACACTTGCCTAAAGTGTCACGCAGTGGGACTGAACCAAGAACCATGTGGTTGTTAAGTAAGCTACTTACCACACAGCCACTCCTGCACCTCACAGCCACTCTTATGCCTATATATTTATTTATTGATAATCACTAATTTCGGGGTTCGTTCCCACTGTGTTGTACATTGGTTAAGTTTTTCTACTCTATTTCTGGACCTATTAAGACCTTATGAGTGAATCTGTAAGATAGAAAATGTGTGGAAACCCACTACATATGTATGCATATACATATGTATTTATTATGCATATATACTAACTGAAAGTCTTGATTGCCAGTTCTCTGAGTTACTCACTTCCAATCATCTTCTTGTAAGCTGAGCCTTGTTTACTTTTGAACATTCACTATCTGAATATTTTTGTGAAATATGAAATAAAACTTTGAATATAACATTTATCGTTATATTCTTTCATTTCAACTGTATGGAGTTCATGACATTTTTACAATTATATCACCATGAGAACCAGAAAAGAAATCAAAAACATGAGCTTTAAGTGGGCATTTTGCACATCTTCTTGTAAGCTGGGCCTTGTTTTCTTCTGAACATTTTCTATCTGGATATTTTTGTGAAATATGAAATAAATGTTTGAATGAAACACTTATCATTATGTTCTTCTATTTCAACTGTATGGAGTTTATGACATTTTTACAATTATATCACCATGAGAACCAGAAATGAAATCAAAAGCAGGAACTTTAAGTGGCCGTTTTTCAAACATGTTGTTCACAAAGTTTTCTAAATAAAAGAACAAGCTCTCATGTCATATCTCAAAAAGTATTCAGACAGGGGATATTCAAAAGAAACCAAAGTTTGATTTACCAGCTGAGGATCGAAACAAGCAACTCTGAGTACTGGAAATCAAAGCCTTTCCATTATGCTGGTCTTCCATAAACAACCTTGTCCGGACTTGTACCTCAGAGGGTAATTTTCTAGGTGCAATCCTATGGTCAATGATGACCGAAGGGGGTCTCAGCATATATATATACATATGTATGTATGTAGGCATGTATGTATGTATATATGTATATATGTATGTATGAATATATGTGTGTGTATCTATGTTTATGTGTGTCTTTGTGTCTGTGTTTGTCCCGTTCCCCCACTGCTTGACAACCGGTGTTAGTGTGTTTACATCCCTGTAACTTAACAGCTTGGTAAAAGTGACCGATAGAATAAGTACTAAGCTTTAAAAAATAAGTCCTGGTATCGATTTATTTAAATAAAACCCTTCAAGGTAGTGCTCCAGCATGGCTGCAGTCAAATAACTGAATCAAGCAAAAGAATAAAAGAATAAAAGAATGTATATATAAAGAGGAATCAGCTGGAAAGGAATATTATTGAGTCAAGAACGATGAAATGAGTATTAGAGAAATATTACATTTAAAACAACATTCTGATTGTATGAAAGAATTTGTAAGACATGTGTAAGTAAATACAGTCTCTAGAATTTTCCTTTCTATAAAAAAACTGTAATATCTATTATATTGGTCCCTGATGATTGCTATGAATAGAAACATCTGAGATTTGAAACAAGAATATGAGGGTTTTCAGTCGCATCTTTTCTAAAAGTGTTAGCAACTGCTTGAGACAAATCAAATCTGAATATTTGGAGAAGAGATGCAGAAATTAATGCATGAGATACACATACACAGGTTCACATATATAATCATATGTATCAATGTATAAACATGACACATCATTCTCTATGTAATCCCACATTCCAACAAGCTCTGTTAAGGAATTGCATACATCAAGTAAATGCGTATCTGTATGTTACAAACCATAGTTCTTTAACTCAAAGCAATAAGAAAATTCGTTAGTAAAACCTTAACGAAATAGAACAATTATGAAGACAGATGTAAAATATCTCACATTTCATTCCTGTGAGGATAAATTTCTCCTTTTCTTAAATTCAGCACATTTATTGGAAGTGGAATTATGAAGAATTATATTGCATCGATAAGATGGCAAGCAAAAGGGCAAATGTAAGGAAGATTACCAGAGGTGCTATTATGTAAAATAATATTCAGTAAGAATTGCACAGCAAATTTGGGGGATTTAAAATAGATTAATGGAAAAAGGAATATACATATATACATAAATATGTATATGTATGTATGCATATATATA
>NC_068992.1:52477530-52478209 GCF_001194135.2 Octopus bimaculoides
TATATATATATATATATGTATATATATACACACATATATCAGTCTGTGTGTGTAGTGAAAAAAAAGACTAGCAAAGGAAATCAGAATCAGAGAAATATATGAAAGAATTCGTTATTCAATCAGATGATCGACAAATTAGGATAGATAATTCTATCAGTATAAAGAATGCTTTGTGGCAACTTTAATACCAATGCAATATGTATAAAGCTCTGTGAATATCTGTGAAGAAAGTACAAATAGAGAAAAACATCCAAATATTGGCATTATGCTGTAAGATTGGAATATTCAAGTGAAGGGAATAAGCTGTCAGAAATGAAATATTAGCACTGAATAGAAAAAAAAAAAAAAAAGCAAAAGGGTTTAGAATATTGATTAATAGGTAATGGTGTGAATGCAGGGCATTTGGTAAAATGGAGATTGCAGGAATGGTAAGTGGAAATATTTTTCCAAGACCGTTCTATAAGCACGAGGCATAAGCCACATGATATACATATTTTCGGACACACGCACACACACACACATATATATATATATACATATATACATATTGTATATATGCATACACATTCACTCTCAGGTATATGTGTTCCATATATAAATACAATATACATATATACACACATACCTGAGAGTGGCTGTGTGTATGTGCTAAATACTTCAATACATCAATATATATATA
>NC_068992.1:52478219-52480111 GCF_001194135.2 Octopus bimaculoides
ACACACACACACACACACACACACACACATATATATATATATATTAGTTAGATAGATAAACAGACAGGACAGACCTACAGATATATGGAGAGAGAGTGAACAAGAGAAGAAGCTAGACAGAAAGGTGATCAAAGAGATAGGCAAGCAAAATCGTTAAAATTAAAAGCAATTTTCCTTTTCATTGCTTATTTCTTTACTTCTTTATTTACCATTGTCCATTTGAATAATGTGCCAAGAAATATTTGGTGCTTTTACATCTGATCAACTTTATCATAAGTTTGTGTTTTATATTTTTTAAAGAAAGAATTTTCTCTTTATTCATGTCTATAAGTTTTAATATTCCAATCAGAATATCTGCCAGGAATTCCTGGACCAAAGTATATCCCTTCTCACAGAGAGAGATTCTCTCCCATAAGCTGTTAATATTTTGTCAATGGGCTGAAAATACAGACACAAATATGGAAGCACATTTGCACATATATGCACATCTTTATATATCCACACATACGTATGCATATGCACACATACATCCAGAGATATACTTTAGATATTTATGTATAAATGCATATATATGCATATATATATATATATATGTATGTGCTAAATACTTCAATACATCAATATATATACATATACTTACACACACGTTTGTATATATGTATGCATGTATATAGATGAATACACACACACACACACATATATATATATATATGTATATGTATACACACACTATATATATATATATAGTGTGCATATATATACACACACTATATATATATGTATATATGTGGACCTATATACATATGTACATATATATTAATTTCTGCCAAGACACACACACATTGCATAAATGTAGAACAGCTGTCTTGTATTGAAAATACATTTGTGTTCTACTTTTATTTTTATATGAATTTTTTGTTTCCGTATTTTCTCATGATTTACTTACCATTTGTTTAAGAACAGTAACATTTCTAAATCCCTCAGAACCATTTCTAGTCATTCATTTTCTCATCTTGGGGATGAAATGTTACTAGCATATGGTGCTGATGTTATGCAGGTCTAACATCATTGGTATACACCAGTTGTTCTCAACCTTTCATAAAACACTGCACAGGTTTTCACTGAAAAACATTTTTGCAAACACTTTCTACTCTATGTTCAGGAAAAAGAACTGAATAAATAAACAAAAAATCCAGCTGATTATTAAATTCATGCAGAAACTAATTATCTACAGTTGCTTATTTTCTATATTTTCTCGAAGTATTTCATCCAATTTGTATCATTGTTTTTGATATTTGTTTGTACAACTATTACATATTTTAAATTTTTATCAAAGTTCAAGAAAAAAGTGACAACTTCATAATGAAATTTTTTATTTAGATTTATATTATTAATGCACGTAAATGAATATAAAATAATACAAAGAAAGAACAATATTATAATTTTAATTCTAAGCATAATACATTTAATTATATAACTAGTGTTAATGGATTAAATTATATCAGTATTTGGCTGCATTTCCGTTTTAAAAAATGATGTATCCTTATATATAAGTAAATAAATAAGTATAGACAGATAGTTATATACACACATCATCATCATCATCATCAACGTTTAACGTCCACTTTCCATGCTAGCATAGGTTGGAGTATTTGACTGAGTACTGGTGAACCGGATGGCTGCACAAGGCTCCATATATATGTATATATTTGTATATCATCATCATCATCATCATCGTTTAACGTCCGCTTTCCATGCTAGCATGGGTTGGACGATTTGACTGAGGAATGGTGAAACCGGATGGCAACACCAGGCTCCAGTCTAATTTGGCAGAGTTTCTACAGCTGGATGCCCTTGTATATATATATATATATATATATATATATATATAT
>NC_068992.1:52480536-52490572 GCF_001194135.2 Octopus bimaculoides
TATATATTTATACAAACACATATACACATGCACCCACACACACTCACACAAAATAGGTTTCCATTACCCTGTAAACTGTGTATAACCTTATTTTAACCCTTTCAATTTTAATTTCTGAAATGTTCTAATCCATTTCTTGCTGGCAAGAGTCTGGTTTTGATGTCATTTTCAAAGATTTTAATACTTTCCTAAACTTAAGTTTTTCTTTATGAAGGTTGGATTTTTTCCAGTTTTCTTATACTAACAGGATTTTTAATATGCTGGATAAAATGTTTTGTGGTACTTGCTTTCACTTGGATAAATTCTGAGTTCAGATCTCGCTTTGTAAATGAGACGAGACTTCAAGTTTTTCCTTTTGGGGGTTGATAGATTTTATTAAGTGTACAGAAATTATTATTATTATTATTATTATTATTATCATTCCTGATCAACCTTTTCATGTTTCACTTTAAGAGGAAGACAAGAGTAGAGTGAGAAGTGTTGCCTTCTTGTCAATTTGCTGAAAAGCAGATGAAAGTGGCAAAAATGGTACAAGTGAACAGGCCTGCCCTGAGCATACACCTGTAATTGTGAAACAAGAAAGGAGAGAAGGCACCTACCCCAAAAGTCAAGGCACCAATGGTTTCTATGGGATTTTTCCATGAGGAGCCCTAGAAGTCTCCTCCCTATTGAGGATTATACCTTGTTGGGTTCAAATGCTCCCAGGGTTGACTTCACTTTTCATTCTTTCAGGGTTGATAAAATAAGTACCAGTTGAGCACTGGGGCTGATATAATTGACTTAAGCCCTTCCTCAAAATTGCTAGCCTTGTGCAACAATTTGAAACCAATATTTTTCTTCAAATTTCACAACCATGTTTCAAACTAAATATACATTGCCTTTTTTCATTATTTAAAAAATAATCATGATTGTGGAGAGATATGATTTAATAAAATAATTTCGTTATTACAAACCTGCAGTTCAGAATGTAGCTTCACAAAAGACGTTTAATATAAAATTACAACAGATTTTAATTTGAAAATGCACTCTTTAAGGAGTAATGGGTTTGCATGAGAGAACTTCAAGCTGTCATATGCAAGTTGTTGTCACAAGTGTTAAAGCTGACTAATATCAACTGTTTCCTTATTCTACTATTCAACAAAGTAAGAAGATATTTGGTCTGTCCAACACAATCTGGCTGTAATCGTTGGCCGTTTATAATTTAATGACCTGACATTTGCAACAATCTGATTGCAACATTTATGAAATCTAGAGATCTTTCTGTAATGATATTTTTCAGGAAACTAAATAAATTTGATTTTCGGTTAAGAGATTACAACTTGCCTAATCTTTCAACCAATCACTGAAATAATCTTTATATGTGATTTGTGGAATCACAGTTGCTTCATATCTGTGCAATATCATATTTCTTAGATCGTCTCAATGTTCACTGTGCATAATAAGCAGGATATTTAACAGGGAAGGGAAGAGAATTTGATTTACTGTGACCCCTGCATGACCTCAATAATGAACGAAGATACAATACAACATGCTTTAAGTGGGAATGGAAATTATGTAGAATGTTTTAGCTGAAAGTCTGTTGATGCTGTATATTCTGCTGCATTTCTTGAAATCGGTAGAAACTACATTAATTGTAGAAAAGTAAGTGTTTTAGAATGGTATGAATCTACGTGTGACACAAGTTCAGGCCTAGTATAGGCAATTATTCTTCATTTATATATTGTAACTGTGATATCTTCTTATGGATGATGGTTTGCAAAGGGAAGCACCTCAATATGCTGATTTAAAGAACCAAAGAATGAACTTCTATGCAATCACTTCACCTGCTAGAAATGGTATCCTAATGTCATTCCACTCAAACAGATTCAAGACCCAAGATATCTCATAGAAATAGTTGATATAATTCTGATCTTGTAAATCACAAATTAAAGAGAGAGGTGGGGAGGACAAGAGGGAGAAATGGAAAATGTATGATTGTATTTGTAAATCATAGAATCTATGTGTGTTTGTGCAGGTGGGGGGGGGGGACATGTTTGATGATTGTAATGCAGAATGCTGCAAACGGAGAATACTGTAAGGTAGATGTATTGAAGAACGGAGTCTTTGATACACTATGTAATTAATAGATGTAAATGGTAGACGATTCTGACAGGAATGCTTTTGTTTTTGGTGTTTCACAGGTCAACACAAACAGGGCTAAATTAGGGCTGAAAATTAAATGCTGCACAATGTACTACAAAAAAGAATATTTATCACTGGCAGCAAACTGATGTATTAATCATTTGAAACCTTTTGTATATTAATTGAAGTATCACTAACGGAAATTTATCTTAAAATTTTAAGACATCTACCTAAATATACTGATGAAAAATCAATAGATATTGTAATAAAGGCTCACCTTCCCTCTCAATTTATGTTTTTCACTTACTCTTTTTATTATCCTTTCTCTTAATTCTTTGTGACTGGCAGTATAATTTCCTTGTTCAGTTCTATCCAATAAATACTAATTTTATATGTGACATATCAGTGATTTCATTATTGAGAGCTCTAGAAAGTGTAACCTTGTTGCTCTTGAGATCAGTATTTTTTTTTTGGGGGGGGGGAGTAATTTACTAGCAACCAAATTGCCTGCTGTCCCCCTCTTCATCAAACTTTCATCTTCTATATTTGACAATCTGGAGTTAGATTAACTCATCTCCTCCAGTATTGATGTTATACACTTTTACTCTATGTGTATCAGCTCAGATATTCTCATCAATTTAGATATATATTTCATATTTTTCCAGCAGTATATTAATAAGCTGATCACTGTAAATTATGACATAAAATCTCCTATACAGCATCCTTTCTTCTAATGAACAGCCAAATCTCTCTTAAATTACATTATACTCTCTTAAGGAATAGGAAGGAAACATATGTATCCAAGAAAATGTAGTTCAAAATATCGATATACTTTAAGTCTACATGTCTGCTTTGAGCCTCCAGGCACATGAACCCAGAGTTTCTCTTGATTTCTGTGGCAAATGACTTAAACAACAACAACAACAACAACAATAATAATAATAATAATAATCCTTTTGTGAGAGGGAACTAGACAGTTACTTTAACACTAGTGCTTGAATGACACTTCTTTCATTGATCCCAGAGGGATGAAAAGTGTAGTTGCCCATGGTGGCATTTGAACTCAGAACATAAAGGCAGAAGAATGCCACTAAGCATTTTGTCTGACATGATAACAATTCTGTTAGCTCACCATACCACCTTAATGACGACGACGACGATGATGATGATGACCAGATACAGTTTATGGGTGGTAAATCTACCATTGACAATATTTGAACTCAAAACACAAAGAACCGGTATTACTACCAAGTAGTACTCTAAATAATAATAAAAAATGTATAATCAAGGCAGTTCATAATCTTACATGTAATATATATGACTCTAAAAGCTATTTTCCTTGATATTTTCTTCAATTCAAAAAATTTCTAAAGAATTATATAAGAAACATTTTGGCACTGATATGTTTGTAATGTTATATCCATTTCTTGATAAGAAATCTACTGGTTAAATGCAGTCATATATCATGTGCTCCCCTTGGCTAGAATAATACTGCATCTGTCTTTAGAGTACCATCAAACAAATCCTTTAACAAATAGCTATTGGCAGCTAATTTTCTCCTTTTCATCAAAATATAGTCTCCCTTTGACTTTGAAAATCTGCGTACTGTTTTCTCTTATATCTTAACGAACTTATACATCATTCATTCATTATAAATTAATGGCAATGTCTTCCAGCTTTTCTACATTCAAATTCATAGTCAGTTTGATTACTACAGCAATGTATCCTATATATTTGTCTTATGTGTATAGTTATCATTTCTTTTGTGTACCTACATGCATGTCTGTCCCCCAGTCAGCTTGTCAGTCTGTCTGTGTTTAAATAAATACATGTGTAAATATATGCATATCTACCGAACTACCTTTTCACTTACCTTCCGCCCTATCTACTTACATGCATGTTGATGTATAGAACTAATTATCTCCCAACTAACATACCAACATAACTTCCTCCTTACCTACTTGACTGTCTCCCTACCAATCCTCTTTCTGTTAACATCGTGCCATTACGTATGTCATAAACTACCAATCCTGTTTACAAAATTACTAACCTACATTCCTAAATCCCTTCCTACTTATCTACCAGCCAACCTATCTATCCTTTTTTACTCAAGGCACAAGGCCCGAAATTTTGGGGGAGGGGGCCAGTCGATTAGATCGAACCAGTACGCAACTGGTACTTAATTTATCGACCACCAAAGGATGAAAGGCTAAGTCGACCTCGGCGGAATTTGAACTCAGAAGACAGACGAAATACCACTAACGGCGTGCTAACGTTTCTTGTTTTTTTATTGCCCACAAGGAGCTAAACATAGAGGGGACAAACAAGGACACACAAAGGGATTAAGTCGATTACATTAACCGGGTAATGCGACATGTTCTTGCAAAAATGAGTAATCCTGCAACAGACCGGCAACCCGTCCAGGTGGGAAATATATACGCTTTGAAACAGGGAAACCAGACATTATGAGTCGGGGTTACTCGAGAAGGTCATTTTACCTTTTACCTCTTCTCTCAAGTACATTAACACTGATTTATCTGTCTATTTACAAAGACAATTGTGGTGCAGTAAAGATGGAAAATTGCAGGTGCGATATGTGTGTTTGTGTGTGTATGAAGGAAAACAAAGCTAAGTGTGCATTAGCATACAAAGTTGAAAAATAATCAGGTAAAAATGATAAAAACAAATATCAGATATAGCAAACAAAAGCTTATTCTTCGGCAGGTGCTTGTTGGAGGATCTTTGTGGTTTCAATATCGAACGACATCCTGCTAGTTCCAGTGGCATCAACAATCATTAGGTTTTTAGGCATTGAAAAGTTGATGCTAGACACAAAGAACAAGAAAAATACACAGTGTTGTCGTCGCAATTAGGACACAGAAATGATAGCCTAAACCTTTTACCACAAAAATATAAGGGAACAAAACACCACAAAAATATAAGGGAACAAAACACCACAAAACAATAGCGTAAATGAGTATTGCTAGAAGGATAAGGGCATATAATTCTAAGGGCTCGAGCGGTAGCTCTTGAACAAATGCGTGGAAAACTGGAGAGGCGGAGAAATAATTTTGTTCTCTGAGAGAACTGGAGGTAATAAGAAAGGCAAAAGAGTAAATAGAAAGAATGTTGCGAACAAAAATTGTAGAAAAAGAGAGATAGAGAGAGAAGAGTTATAGAATCGAGAAAGATAGAAATTGCTTGAAGAAAGTCACCGTAATTAAATAAATTACAAGGTCATGTGCAGGCACAGAGACGTATATATCTACATATAGAGAAAATGGTAAGAGAGAGAGAGAGAGAGAGAGAGGAGGGTAATGCATGTAGAGTGTAACTATCTGATATGTGAGGAAAACGATGTTCAATACTTAAAATTTGAATAAATCTCTGGATTAAATGCTGCCTTAATATAATTGATCTGTTCAGTTGAAATTGAATCATGTTTAGTTTTACACTTAATAGATAAATATTTGCTGAAATCGCCCTCTGAGATGTAAACATGACATGTATAGCTGCAATGAGATTAAGAAAGCTCTTTAAATTATGTGAAATACCATGAAATTACGCTGATGCAATGAAACCGCTGTAACATTATTTGTTCTAAACAGATATTTGTTTTTTTTTTTTCTGAAGATTCTGTATTTCCCTCCGGTTCTTCTTTCTTTTAATTTTATTTATTATTTTTTTTTTTTTGAGTTATAAAATATGAATAAAATTATTTGATGGGAGGAAAAATGAAAAATGAAAAAAAAAAAAAGAAAAATCCGTAAACAGGACTTAATTGGAATAGTTTAAAATATAATTTATGAAATTAAAGATAAAAGAAAGGTTCAGACAGCAACATCAAGATGTGAAAGACGGGATGAAACGCCGGTTGTAATAAATAGCATTTATGGAAAGAGAAGCAATATGCATGTACGTAACATACATATAAAAATATATCATACAAACACTCATCAGGTGCGGTCCCAAGGATTTTTCGAAGGGAGAGCACAAAGTCAAAAGGGAATACAGTTCCAGGAGAAATGGGCGTAATAACATTATTTTGAAGGGCGAACTTCTTTTCTTGAAAAGGCACGTGCTCTCACATCCCTTGGGTCTCCCCCAGCACATATAGACACATCTATCTATACACACATATTTGCATATCTGTCTGCAAACACACAGGAAGCATCTTCGTCGTCGTCGCTTCCTTCTGATTTCCTTGTATATCTTACATCGGTGATAGAATGTCGGAGGTGGGTTTTGGTTAGGGTGGGTCCTGACTTGTCAGGATTGAACCACATACTGTGGTCCTTCAAGACATCCTGTACAGCTTATGTAAAATATGACATGCAGGGGCAGCTGCAATGGTCAACTGTCAACCTAACTTGGTGCCTCGACTTAAGTACCTAATTCAGCTGAATCTTAATTATATATATATCTTTGAATGTGTGTGTGCATGTGTGTGTGCGTACGCGTGCATACATACACATACATATAATCTAGAGTCACACGAAACAGAGTTGAATAAAATATTATATTATTTACTTTATTTACATTGGACGGATATTTGTCCTCATCTTGTTTGTTGTTAACACAACGTTTCGGCTGACATACCGTCTAATCTTCTTCGGGTGTCTTGGGGAAATTTCGACCCTGGGTTCTCATTCTTAAGGTATATTTCGATGTTGTTGTTGTTATTATTATTATTATTATTATTCAGGTCACTGCTTGGAATCGAATTCGGAATCTTGGGGTTTGTAGCCCGCGCTCTTAACTACTACGCCATATGCCCACGGGCAATCAAATATTAGCCTCGATGTAATCCAATTGACCATCCCTCCGTTCAAAATCGCTGGCCTTGAACTATTCATATGAGCCGGCATCACGTTCAGGATAATGTTGTAAACATGGTCTTTCAAACGTCACGGAAAGCGAATAACTGACCTTAGAGATCCAAGGCTCAAGGAAAGTTTATGCCTATTAGGTGTATGTAAATAGTATATCTGTCATATATATATATTTATATATATATAAGGTATATATGAATAGTGTACATGTAATATAAACACATATATTTATATATATATAATATATAAATTGCATATATGTAACGTGTGTGTGTGTGTGTGTGTATATACAATGTGCAATTGTAAATATGTCACAGATGAAAAATAAGAAAAAATATATTTTGTTTATGTTATCTTATCTGCTCAATATGTGTTTAGTTGATTGTCAAAAGATGTTGAACTCTGGCACTTTGGAACTTTTGCATAATAATAGTCCTTCACCATAACAAACAATAAAAGTAATTTATCAATATCTTCACTGGTAAAGTTTCTTAAAACCAATCAATAAATTAGTCAAATATAAAATATCATATGATCAATATGTGTGTGTGTGTTTATGTATGTATGTATTTGTAATTTTACATTTTTGTTATTTATTTTCTGCTCTTGATGTTTGGAGTTTGTTTCTATATCAGGATATATTTTGTTTATTATATTAAGAGTATTAAATTTCGTTATTGATTGGGAAAATTCTAACAAACAACAAAGCAGCTTTATTGGGCATTCCACCGATGACTCAATTTACTGGAGTGCCAAACCAGATAGGCAGAAAAAATACAATAGTCTGAAACATCAATGCATTGGTGCTTTCAACTAGGATGCTACAAGCATATACTGGAATACAGCCGGAATGCTGCTGGATTACTGATATAATACTACTGATACTATGCCTACCAGCAGTTCTCTTGTCAACTTAATAGTACCCGTTACAAAAAGGGCGAGATAGTTAGAGACTATGATGGTACCGACATGTGTTATGTATAGGGATTGACGACTTATTTTTAAAAAGTATCATTCGAATAGGAGGCTAAATAAGCCTGTCCAAGTTCTCGCTGTCCAAATTTAAAACATGAAGTAGTTCATGTGTAACACCTGAGTGTATACTAAAATGAAAAAAAGTGCTTATTAATTATTTGGTAGTATGTAACATTTGCTAGAAGGAAGCAATTATTAAATTCTAAATTCTACATTGTCTAGAAAATTAGTTAAATATCCTAAGTTTAATTCTTATTTATTTTGTTTATCAAAATGTGGTTTACAATAATTTTATTATCGAAAGTTTCAACAGAAAAGTAATCCTCATTGACTGTCTACAAGATAGTTCTTTCTCTTTTCTTTCTCCCATACACTTCCTGGCGCTCATTTTTACAAATATCTCAGTAAAAACATTTTGCAAATTATAAGTTTAATCAGGCGTCAGCTGCATTATGTTGATTCCATTATCTTTTCATATTTTTTTTTCGTATTGCTGGAGAAACAGAAAGCTGAAGAAGTATTTGTAATTTACTTACGTCAATCCTACCAAATAAAAAAAGGCATAACAACAGATATGTGTCCCTGCAACCAACTTTATTTCTTTATAACTTCATGAAATTTTCCAGAAGTACATTTTAGATGGTGTAGATTAATGTTATATCGGAATTTCTTGTGAAAACGTTCTCAGACGGGTGGAGAAAAATTTAATATAATTCACGCACTGTTATTTGTCATCTCTTAACTTTCTGGAAAATTGAAATCTTTTAATAAACTTTTCTACAAATATATTTCGGAGGAGGTAGATTACGATTATGTTGGGATTTGACACGAAAAAGAAAGGGTTATGATCGAATAATTCACAGACTTCGACATTGTATCCTGATACATTCTGATGAGGTGAATGAATTATCTTCCACTACCATCAATTTTTTTTTCCCATAACAAATTTCAATATACAGGCACAGGTGAGACTGTATGGTAAGAAGCTTGCTTCACAACCATATAGTTTCAGGTTCAGTCTCACTGCATGGCACCTTAAGCAAATGTCTTCTACTACATATCCTCTGGCCGACCAAAGCCTTGTGAGTGGATTTAATAGATGGGAGCTGAAAGAAGCCCCTCGTATATATATTTGTGCGTGTGTATGTGCGTGTTTGTGTGTGTGTGTGTTTGTGACAGTGCTTGTCCCCCATCACCACTTGATAACCAGTGCTGGTTCAGTAAAAGAGACCGACAGAATAAGTACCAGGCTTAAAAAGAAAAGAAATAAGTACTGGGTTCTATTAATTCAATTAAAAATTCTCGAAGGCAGTGCCCCAGCATGGCCGCTGCCAAACGACTGAAACAAGTGAAAGTAGAAGAAGAGAAAAGATAATCGCAATTTACTCAGAAACGTTATTTTTGGAAACTTTATGAAAAATATTCATTATTCTAAAAGTTATGACGAAACAAATGTCGGAGGCAGCCATCTGTACATATGATGATAACTGAAGACATTAATGTGGTTAACAGCTGACACTCCATCGGCTGTGATGACATGCATTCCAGTTGATACAATCAACAGAACTGCCTGCTCAGGAAATTAATGTACCAGTGGCTGAGCACTCCATGGACATGCGTACTTTTTAAGTAGTTCTCCAAAAGATTCAATGCATCACATAATGTGACAAGGCTGGCCGTTTGAAATACAGGTACTACTGAGTTTTGCCAGGTGAGTGGACTGAAGCTATTTCAAATAAAATGTTTTGCTCAAGGACAAAATCTGCTGTCGGAAATCGAACTCATAACCTTTTGACCGTGAGCCAAATACACTAGCCAATAAGCTACATGCTTTCATGATGTGGTTAAGCGTACGAACATAATATTTGATTTGTTTGTAAATTCTAATAGTCTTTTTGAGTGTTTGATAGTATTTTAAATTCGTTTACAGAACAAGTGAACATATTAAATAGATAAAGGATGCGAAAGGAAATCAAACGTGACATATCAGAAAAATTTTATATATTGGGAGTTAAATGTGTAAATATCATAATTATGATTTTTAAACATTTGGGAAATGAATGAGCAGAAAAACCAGAGGGTAATCTTCCTGCTGGTTCATTTATATA
>NC_068992.1:52490930-52496110 GCF_001194135.2 Octopus bimaculoides
ATATATATATATATATATATATATATATATATATACAGAAAGAGAGAGAGAGAAAGAGAGACATACATAAATACATACATGCATACATACACACACACATATATATGTATGTGTATATAATACATACATGTATACATGCATGCATACATACATACATATTGTTTTCTACTATATTTCCTCAAGTCTAATAACTGAAATTGGGTAAAGATCAAATATACATGCACACCTACACACTCACATACAGGGTTGCCCAAAAGTAGGTTTGCAGTTATCACGTAGGCACTTTAAATTTCTTTTAAAACATTTTTATTGCATTTAAATTTCTGTTTTACAAATTGAAAAGGCAACTTGATAAAATTAACTTAATTTGCATAGAATAATGGCTTCATATTTGTTTGTGAAAGAAATCTAAACTGTTAATATATGAATGCGAAAGAGATCGTTGAATATCGGTAAACCTAGTTTTGGGCCACCCTATATATATATATATATGGTCTTATCGATGAGTATCCGGACTGTTGCTGTAGTAACAATGCTAAAGCACACAGAGTTAAGCTGCTTCGTATGGATTGACTTTGAACACTGCTGTGCATGCGTACTAAGTTTTAACGTTCCAGCTCACTTTCGCTGTTTACAGCAATGCTTGGAAGGAACATGGGATCTTTATGGTTTTCGTCGGTGTTTACAATTTTGTTCCAATTGTTTTCAAATTTGGTACATGGATTAAGTTTTGTATGCTAATTATGAAAATGAAATTCACTTTTCCTATAAATCCGTAATTAAAAAATTATTAACCTTTAAAATTTGCAAAATTGGGTATTTTAGCCAATCAGAAGCGACTATTTTACACATCACCGCGGCGAAAGTCTTGTTTCTATAGTAACCAAAGATGCTGTGCATGCGCACAAAGAGAATGAGATACGAGAAAGATGAACTTCTTACTCTAATAATACTCTTCTGTTTTTCTCCGTCACAACTTATGAATGAGAAATGATGGGATGATAAATGAATAAGAATATCTGAAGAAAGAATTGTATTCCGAAATATCATCGGACTATAGATAACTAATTTACAACAGGTATATAATCCATTTTTTTTGTATTATATTGCATTGTTGTATATATATATATGTATATATATATATAGTAAATCCAAAGCAACGAAGAACAAACACATAAGTAAAAGACAACACCGTGAGGACGTGGTATCCGCAAAGTATTAGCAGACGCTCAGGGAAGGAAAGAAAGGTAGTTTTTACGTTTCGAGCAAAGCTCTTCTTCAGAAACAGGAGACAGAGGAAAGTCCAAGACAAAAGGAAGACGGAGGAAAAAATCGTCAGCGATCCACATTTGTTTACATTTATATATATATATATATATTTGTATTTATTTGCTTTTCTGAGTATATTCCACTGATGAAGGCAGAGCTAGAAATCCGGGATCTGGAATTATCCAGTAATTTCTGCTAGTTTATTTTGTCTTTTCGTCTTCTCTCCTGGTGCTATATGAATATTTAATGTGGTTTTAGAGTCAAGTTTTGACTGCTATTTCCAGCGTGGTGGTATCTCTCAGATACCCTATATTATAATTTTAAATAATTATTACCTTTGATGGTTTTTATTCCCATGCTGGCCACTTGATAAAATCGATATTTAAATATCGATCTTATTCTTATTTATGTAGATTTATATATATATATATATATATATATATATATATATATATATACCAAATACACATACACACACACAAATATATACATATAAATACACAAACAGGCATGTTTATATGTGTGTGTTAATAAATTTGAATCTACAGCTATCTAAATGCCTTTGAGGGTTACAGTTGCCTGGACAAACGTAATTTCAGAGTTGCTGCAAAATAAATTGTGGACAAATGCTTGAAATTCAACTGATCGCATTACAGTCTAAACCCATCTACGATAGGTGTGTATATAATGAGCAATTTCAAATGGTTATATACCAATTTTTGGAAGTGGGTGTTCCTTGCTTCCGTCCAAAATTTATTTCGTTTCTTGCATACAATTTGTTTTGATGTTTTCATTGTTTATTTTGAATAAGTTCATTCATTTTTGCTGTTGTTGCTGTTGTTGCTGTGGTGGTTGTTTAATTTGGTTTCTTCAGTTCCACAAGTTTTGAGAGTATCTTTGCATTATTTCTCTTCTGGTGTGTTCTTTTTTTTTGTTGTTTATTCAGTATGTTTTTTAAACTTTATTAAATTTACATTTGCCTTCATTCACTTTCTTAACTTCTGTTTTCCCAAATCTTCAGCAAAATTGTGGATTCGCACATACACAAACACACACACGCACGCACACACACACGCACACACATTCTTGATCTAATACATACATGTGTGTAAACCTATAAATTTGTGTGTGTGTATACATATACATACATACATAAATGTATATATATATATATAAATACATGCATGCATATATACATATATGTGTATGTATGTATGTGTTTATATATATATATATATATATATATATATATATATATATATACTCACATACACACACACGCAATACACACGCACACACACTCACTCAGACAAAAACATATATCACCTGTTTATTTATTTACTTTTATTGAATATTTGCTTATTTATTAGTTTACCTGAACTGTCTTCAGTTCTTCTTTTATTGTTAATTTTTACCTTTAAAAACACTTTTTTCTGTGTTCTTACATTTCTATACATTGCATTGTTGAGAAGTAACTATGTAAGAACTGGAAGGATGCGAAAGAGAGAGAGAGGAGGGAGGGGAGAAGAGATTGAGAATGGGGTAGATTGAGGAAGATGTGTGAGAGGGATGGCGTATTAGAGAAAGTTACAGAAAAAGAAAGAGTGATATTGACAGAAGATAATGAGTGAGAGAGTAAAGAAAAGGAAGATTTGAAGAAACTGATTAGGTGAGTGAAAGGAAGAAAGAAAGAATGATAGACAGACATGTAAATATTTAGATAGATAGATAGGTAGATAGTTAGATGGATGGATGGATAGAAGGATAGATAGATAGATGGATGGATAGATGGAAGGAGTCAGTGAGCTAGGAGAAACGTTAGCACACCAGGTGAAATGCTTAGCAATGTTTTGTCTGTCTTTACGTTCCGATTTCAAATTCCACCATGGTCAGTTTTGCCTTTCATCCTTTCCCCGGGGCGATAAATCAAGTACCAGTTGCGTACTGGGGTCGATCTAATCGACTGGCTCCCTCCCGAAAAATATCAGTCCTTGTGCTTAGAGTAGGAAAGATGGATGGATGCATGGATGCATGGACGGATGGATGCATGGATGGATGGATGGATGTAGGGAGGGAGAGAGGGAGGAATTTGAACTCAGCACAGTAAAATGGACAAAATGCCATAAAGTATTTTACCCACTGTACTAACAATTCCTGGCAGCATGCTGCTTTACAGCTATTCACAATATTAAATACAGAATTTGTTGCATTACGTTTGGATTATTATAATGATTGATCTCTTAATAAAATGAACTGGGGGAGTCCTTATCTTGTTTAACAATTACAATTCAATGATCCTTGTAAGTACATTCTGCTGTATTCAAAATGCAAACAACTTGTTTAAAATTTGTAATCAAAGATTTTCTTTTTTAATTTTAATTAATGAGTCTGGAAGAAGCAGCAATGTCATTTATCTGAGACAAATGAAATTGTTGGTGTTAATATTCCAGTTAAAATGTTGTTGATCAGCATCTGCAGGAAAGACATGAGCAGAAAAGAAGATTCAAGTGGGTTGATATTTGGGGAGAAAATGACTGACCATACTAATTAGTGTATAGCAAAGGAAGCTGGGTGCACTAAGAATGATGTGAGGTAAAGGACCCACTTTAGGCATGCCTAAATGGTAGAGGAATAACACTGGACAGTCCTGAGAAACAAGAGGCTATTACAGAAATGATATATAAAGGTCAGATTGTGGAGACAGCAGTCTGTGGTTCGGGGGTTGCAGTGTGCCCATTACTAATTAGTCAAGTGGCCCTTCTCTGAAGTAATTGTATATTTCATTATTAAGACTGACACATTGTCAGTTACTATTGTAATTTTTGATTCCTACCTAATTGTGTACATCATTGTCAGCCAATACAATGATTCTCTCATCACTAATCTGGTAAGCATGGAGAAGCCAATGCTAAAGATTACTGTCAGTTTTGAAAGTGTTGCATTATTTGATCAACTGAAGTGCTTACAAATTGAATAGTAATATGAGTGGTTGAGTATTCAACAGACACTTGTACACTTCACATTATTTCCAAACAGGTTTGACACAGCATATTTGTCAAGATTGGTCCTTTGAATTACCAGTGCAATCCATCCAATGAGCTTGTAATCTACCTTCATTTACCCAGTTTAGCAGACAAGATCTCAGGTAATTTAAAGCATTGCTGAAAGAAAATATTCCAAGAATCCAGGTAATAAGATTGAACCTTGAATCTCATGATTGCAAAGCAAACTTCTTAAACACCAAGCCATGGCTGTGTCAACCAAATAGTTTTGATAGCATATTACCGAACAGTAAATTTTCCACTTGTAGTGTTACATAATCCTGTGGCGTATGTTTATCATAATCCTGAAGAACTATTGAAATGGAGGAATTATTTCACACATTCATAAATAAATGTAGATTTATATGGCATCCCAGACAATTCCTGTCTAATGCTCAGACAGTCAGCCACTATACTGATTCATGAGAGAGAAAGGAATAGGAGGCAGATGGAGACAGAATTAGCAGTGGAGATAGGAAGTAAAAGACAGAATAACAATTGTTGGACAGAAAGACAGAGAGATGGATAGATAGATAAATAGATAGAAAAGGAGAGAAAGAGAAAGAGTAAAAGAGAGAGGCAGAAATTAAGAGAATGAAATAGAATGATATGTATAGTTTTGTATTTATACATATATGTATATATAATGCATGCATATGTGTGAACACATGTATGCGAGTGTGTGTATATATGCATGCGTACCTGTATATGTTTGTTTATTTGTATATATATTAAATACATGTGTGTGTGTCTATGTATGCATATATATATATATAATATAGATATACATGTATATGTGTATATATATCTATACCTATATATCTATCTATCTATCTATCTATATATATATATATATATATATATATATAT
>NC_068992.1:52496467-52499923 GCF_001194135.2 Octopus bimaculoides
GGAGAAATGAAAAATCTATTTTGCTTCTCTAGTGAATATTTTATCAAACTCTCTTCCACCACACCCTCTCTCTCTCCTTCCATTTTCCCTCCCTATCTCTCCCTCCCCATCCCCCCTCTCTCTCTGTAGTTGACAGAAGAAACACAACCAAGAAAGCCAACTTATAGACAGCTCGTCTGAAACACACAACATGTTATGCATAAATATATCTCCATTGAGAAATCATTTACTAACAGATAATAACTTACCCAGAAATCAATCTGGCATTCATAATTAGCTTCGTTTACTTACCTTTGTTAATCCTACTTATTTCTCACTGATAAAATAGCTTTCTTTTTTTACTATTTTTTTTTGCTCCCTATTTTTCAAGTTTTTTTTTTATTTCATCCATTTATTTATTTTTTTTTGGTGTGATTTGAGTTCATGTATTTAGTTAGATTCCATCTATCACGTTGTATCTTCCAATGTTTGTAGCAGACAAAATAGCAAATTGTTAGAGAATGGAAGCTTGCAGTTCCAATGCTGACTCTATTTAGTTTCTGTACGACCAAACTTCAATTTGTTACAATCACTCTTTTTCTTGTTGAAGTTCTTTCTTTTTATTGTACTGTTTTTATTACTATTACTATTATTATTATTATTGTTGTTGTTGTTGTTATCATTATTGTTGTTGCTATTATTATTATTATTGACTGAGAGAGCAGCTCATGCCATCAAAGAGACACTGGAGTACAAATATGCGAAGCCCATCAGGACAACCCCTATGATAAAGGTACACCAGGCACATGCATCACAACCATATGTACACAACATAGTGACTTGATATCAGGATAAACAGCACATGACCTTGCAGGTGGGGCCCAGTAAGAATTTTCTTCAAGTCAAGTAGCCCGTCCAACTCAAAAGGTCCCTGAAAAAGGGTTACCTAAGGATGTTGAATGAAACACCCATGTTTCCAGCAGTGAATTATTCAAACCCCACAGAATTCCTCTCAACACATAGCTATGATGCTCCCCAACTACTTCTGATCATGATCAGAGATGTACATATCCTCTGCCACCAAGGGACATGCTCAACTGGATATGGTCAAACACCTGACAAGCAAATCTGTGGTATTGAGCAGAATATTTGCTGTAGCCCATCTTTTACACCAAGACAAAACACATACATGATAACACTTCCAATCAGTTAAGATAAGAAGCCATGAGAGCCACTTCCTGGTACTGCATCAGGGTATTATGATTATTATTATTATTATTGTTGTTGTTGTTGTTGTTGTTGTTGTTGTTGTTGTTATTAGGGTGACAAGCTGACCGAATCATTCGCAAGCTGGGCAAAGTGCTTGACAGCATTTCTTCTGTGTTTACATTCTGAGTTTAAATTCTGGTGAGGTTGACTTTATTTTTCACCATTTTGGGGGTCAATATAACAAGTGCCCGTTGAGAAAAGGGGCTGATGTAATCGACTTAACCACTTCCCTGGAATTGATGGTTTTATGCCGAAATTTAAAATCATCATCATCATCATCATCATCATCATCATCGTCATCATCATCATCATCATTATTATCATCATCTTCATCGTTATTATTAAAGTTGTTTTTGTAATTAATATTATTGGTTCTTAAAGCATACATATGCGCTACTTTCACTCAAAAATTTTAACCATATAAATGGCATGATCAAATGAAGT
Source organism: Octopus bimaculoides (assembly GCF_001194135.2). Taxonomy (NCBI): domain Eukaryota; kingdom Metazoa; phylum Mollusca; class Cephalopoda; order Octopoda; family Octopodidae; genus Octopus; species Octopus bimaculoides. Next base: position 52,498,160 of record NC_068992.1, read on the forward strand.
TTTCTTTGGGGCACTTTCTAAAAGTATTAGAATAGCCTGAGAAAAACGCTGCCATTCACATGCAGATGCATATTAAAAAAAGTTGGTATATTCAGAATTTTGTTTTATTTATTTACATGCTCAATATGGTTGTTTTCACTGCCAAACGAATATAAGACACTATATATTGCAGCAGCTAACAACACAAATACAACAGACAACTGAATGAACAAAAAGAAGTAAAAGTGTAGATTCAAATAATTAAATAAAAAAAAAAAAACATTCCAAGCAGTCTAACAGGTAGTTTTGGAGATAGCAACATAAAACAGGAGTATTGGTGACATTTGTGTGTTAAATCGCTCATATAGAATATATTGATTTATTTATTTGGAAAACTAGAAATTCTGAGATTTCACATTTTAGGTTCTTTTTACCCATAAGTAAGTCTAATTGTCATCATCATCATCATCATTATCATCATCGTCGTCGTCGTTGTCGTCATCAACATCATCATGTTCATCATCATTGTCATTGTTATCATAAAAGAAAACAAATTGGAAGAGTCATTAATACACTGGATGCAATGGCTGCCATATGTGTTCTGTAGATAAATCCTACTAAGGTCATAAGTTCAATCTCTGCTTTAGGTGGTGTGCTGAGTTCTCGAGCAAGGTTTTTTTTTTTTTTTAACATTTCCATAGCTTACTCAAATGAAATGAATACCAGCTGAATACTGCTAGTGCAGTCCTGTCTCTCTCCTCCCCTAGCTGTCACATCCTAAATTTTCCACTGGGTCAAGGGTGAAAGGTCTGCATACAACTCCTTAAATACCTTCATCAGTCAGCAACAGTATGGTAAATGCTTCCAACTTATTTTTTATTCCAAATGATAGCTATATTTATTGGCTGAACAGCAAAATGATCGAATTCCACCCCCACCCACCCCGGCCACTGGTTTTATTTAGCTAGTTGTATGTGGTTGGTAAATAACTCTAGAAACAAGTGTACTTAAGTATTTTTTATGATCTCATTTGAAACTTTAGCTAAGCTTCTTAATGCTTTTGGAAAGCAGTTATACTGTCACGGGTCTTTAAATGTTACTCTGTTGCAGTATATATCATTGGCACAAGAACATGTGAAGAAAAAAGTTTTGGAAACTGGCATTATCTCCTATTTTTTGTTTGTTTTTTTTATAGATATCATGTATCTGTTTTATTGATATTCTCTATTTCCTTTTTTTGCTTTTTCTTTTCATTTTCATTGAGCCCATAATTCGAATCTTACACCTAAGGTCTAGCTATTTTATGATATAGTCTTGTCTCTTTGTCAATATCAGTTCTCCTACTCTTAATGACATAGGTTATATTGGATGTTGAAATTCCCAAGAATTTTGTTATCTTTAGACTCAATTATAAGAGAAAACTGGTGATCAAACCATTTATCTGCCATTTCTAAGTTATAATTTCCAAGTAATTTCCAGCAGAAAATCCATGAGATATTATATTGCTTCTGTGGCAGCTTAGTACATTCACTTACCAAATGTACTATACTTTCCCCATTTTTCCAAACATTCTATGTAACGATAATTAACTGACCATTGATTTTCGAGTCTTTCAATCTTAATTAAGTCGTTCTTTATTTACTTTATAATTCCTCCAATATCCTTTAAAGTAGATAAAGCTACTGCAACACCAGTTAGAGAGAGTATATCAATGGTACTTTTAAGAAGGGGTACTATAATAAAAGAGAGACAAATAGTTCTTCTCTACGGCGGCGGTGGTGGTGG
>NC_068992.1:52500059-52506609 GCF_001194135.2 Octopus bimaculoides
GGTGGTGGCGGCGGCGGCGGCGGCAGTGGTGGTGGTAGTGAGTATTGTTGATGTTGTTGTTGTTAGTGGTGGTGGTGAGTGTCGTCGTTGTTGTTGTTGGTGGTGGTGTGATGAGTGTGTTGTTGGTGTAGTTGGTGGTGATGGTGCTGGATTTGTTGCTGCTGGTGATAATGACAATGAAAATGATGATGATGATGATGATACATAATGTCACAAATTTCATTGAAGATGCATTCAAATAACAATACCCAAACATATTGGCTTTTACATCATTCTATTAATCTCAGAATGCTGAAAGGAATAGCCATCCAATGCTAGCCTTGAGCTCAGTCTGCAACTAAAGAGGCTATTGTATTCTTTTCAATATTCTATGAATTCTAAAGTGGTGAGCTGGTAGAATTGTTAGCACTCTCAGCAAAAGGCTTAGTGGCATTTCATCCATCCTTATATCCTGTGTTCAAATTCTACCAAGGTGAACTTTACCTTTCATCCTTTCAGGTTTGTTATAATAAATGCCATTTGAGCACTGGGGGGTTGATGTAATCAACTTATCCCCATCCCTGAAATTGCTGGCCTTGTGCTAAAATTTGAAATCAATATTCTATAGATTCTATCAATCAGCCACCAGTCTCAGCACATCTCTCAGTTTAACAGTTCCATCTGGGTCCTGTCTGTCTTAAGCAGGGTTTGCTTTGTTGCAAGTATTTAGAGCATACCAACAACTATGTTTCCCTTAATGATGTACGTATTTGCACTTGTAGCCTCAGACTTTGCAACGAGGAGTTAGTAACGAACTTCAAAGAACATAAAAACTGACATTCTTCTACTGACTAAATTATTAAAAAAAAAAAAAAAATGAAAACCAAAAAATGAAAAGAAACCTGACTCATGTAAAGTATCATTCACATTACATTAAAAGAAGAATTATCAAAGGCATAGGAGTGGCTGTATGGTCAGTAGCTAGCTTACCAACCACATGGTTCCGGGTTCAGTCCCACTGCGTGGCATCTTGGGCAAGTGTCTTCTACTATAGCCTCGGGCCGACCAAAGCCTTGTGAGTGGATTTGGTAGACGGAAACTGAAAGAAGCCCGTCGTATATATGTATATATATATATATGTATGTGTGTGTGTGTGTGTGTGTTTGTGTGTGTGTGTTTGTCCCCCCAACATCGCTTGACAACCGATGCTGGTATGTTTATGTCCCCGTAACTTAGTGGTTCAGCAAAAAAGATTGATAGAATAAGTACTAGGCTTCTAAAGAATAAGTCCTGGGGTCGATTTGCTCGACTAAAAGGCGGTGCTCCAGCATGGCCACAATCAAAAGACTGAAACAAGTAAAAGAGTAAATGATAAAAGGGAAAAATTCCTCCATTGATGTCAATATTTTCTGAATTTAATTTGTTTTCTGGTGACACAATGTCTACAATCAGTTTTCTTATATTTTCTGCTACATGTATTATTCCCAAGCATTCTCTTCCATCCTATTTGAAACACACCAGAAACCATTTTTGTTTTATAATCAAAAATTACCATTGCATGGTTTGTCTACAATTTGGTATATAAATTCTATAGTATTAATTATCTCAATAATCATGTCTCTCTGATCTCTCAGATTTCTATGATATATATCCTCCATACTGTTGCATATTTATTTCAATGATTTGCTTATATTGCCAATAAACAGCTGCCACATCAATGGTAAACATGGAATTGGTTTGCTGTTATGAGCTGCATTGCCTTTGTTTATATCTTTCATATATTGAATAGTTCTACCTTATGTTCCTCTGTTCTGATAATGGTTCTTTGTTACATAATACATGTTTTAATTGTTCAGATAGTCTTCTGTGGCAAAAGAACAGGAGGTTAGATCTTTAAACCAGTAACATTGTACATATGCCAATACTGGTGTTTTGTAGTCTGGTATGTCCTTCAATTAATTCTTATTTCTTATTACTTTATCACCAGTTGAATACAGGGGCTGATGTAATTGACTTAACCCCTCCCATAAAACTGCCGGCCTTGTTCCAAAATTTGAAACTGGTATAATACCTGTATTTTTATGTATTTTTAACTGGTATTTTCTTATATTTGACATAGAAAAATGGGTTGCGCATTTGACCTTCATGAGTGCTGACAGTTCAACTCGGTCAATATTTCCCTTAAATAGTTTTAGTCCACCTTGGATTATTGGCAATAGAAAAAATTGGTAATCACTAGAATATTGGATTGGATGTATTCTAGTGTTTGTTCTGGTCTTCTGTCCACTAAATCAATGCCAATCTTACAGAAGTGAACTTTGCTTTCATTCATTTGGGAGCACTAAATGTAGAATCAGTCCACAACAGTTGCAATGGGGACAAACTCTCTCTCTCTCTCTCTCTCTCTCTCTCTCTCTCTCTCTCTCTCTCTCTCTCTCTCTCTCTCTCTCTCTCTCTCTCTCTCTCTCTCTCTCTCTCTCTGGAATCCAACCAGTATATAAGAAGCTTCACAGACAACAAATATATTTCAGCAATTGCAGTTTTGACAACATGTCAGTTTGTTTTTGTATCTAGCTTCCAAGATTCTTTATGTGAATTTGTGCATTGAAACAAATTTTGTTGTGACAAAGGGAGAATAATTATGCCAATATAATTAACACACACACTTATTCAATTACACTCCTTTTCTTTATTATTAGTCAATTAGTTAAATATCCATCTAATATCTTTTGTTTTTGTTTGTCAAAGCTCTTTAATTGTTATTATAATTATTATTATTATTCAAAGGGGCAAGCTGACAGAATCATTAGCGTGCCGGGTGAGATATTTAATACTATTTCATCTGCCATTACATTCTGAGTTCAAATTCAGCCATGGTCGACTCTGCCTTTCATCCTTTCGGGGGCAATTAATTAGGTACTAGTGGAGTACAGTGGTCAATGTAATCAACTATCTCCCTCCTCACAAATTCCAGGCCTTGGGCCTATAGTAGAAAGGATTATCATTATTATTATTATCATCATCATTATTATTATTATTATCATTATTATTATTATTATAATTGCCAGTTTCCATTTACTAAAGAAGAAAGACTTTAAAGATTGAAATTGTTGGAAATAATAAAAAAAAATAATAAATAAAAAAAAAACGAAGACCAAAATAGAAATAGATAAGGGTTGAATACAATGAAGTCAAGAGTTATTTCTATAAAGCTTAGTTAATTCCCACAGCAATATATAATGCAAATTACACCTATTGAATCTGAAGAAACAATTATCTAAAAATCTTTGAAATGTAAGAAGAGATATCATAGAAGGAAAGAAAAAAAAACTTCTCAGATGCAGAGCTCACAATACCAAATACAAGAAATCCAGAACACAGCATGTAAGGATATCAACAATACAATGAACTCATTATCTATAAAACATACAGAATTTCTAATAAACTAAACGAACTCTGTAGACATATCTACAACAGGTTCCTCACCAAACAACACACACACACACACATACATGCATATATATATATATATATATATATATATAATTTTTACAAAAACACCTTAAGTAGATGCAAGTTATAAAAAAAATGCGAATGCGCTAATAGTTTGGAAATGTTCATAGGAAAAACAAAAAAATAGAAAAGAATAGAAGTTGAAAAATTGAAATATATTTAAGACTGGGGAAAAATGTAAACTTAAAGAAATGATAACAGAGAAAAATATTTAGGCAAAAAAAAAAAGACTTCAAAACGAAGGAATTCAATAAATTTTTCATCATTCAAAAGATAAAATCGATATAATCACACATATATAATCTTTTCTACTCTAGGCACAAGGCCTGAAAATTTTGGGGAGGAGAACAGTCGATTAGATCGACCCCGTATGCAACTGGTACTTAATTTATCGATCCCGAAAGGATGAAATGCAAAGTCAACCTCGGTGGAATTTGAACTCAGAACATAAAGACAGACTAAATATATCACTAAACATTTCTGCTGGTGTGCTAATGTCTCTGCCAGCTCACCACCTTAGTCACACAGATGTAATGAAATAGTGAACATGATATACAACTGGTATACAAATGGCTATGACAGAAACAAATACAGATGTAATGATGACAAATAACACGTACATTCTGAGTTTAAAACCTTGCTGGGGGAGTCATCTTATGTATTTAACATTTTAAGCATTGACACAAAGAGCACAACTCTTATTCTGGAATCGATTTCATTAACCCATTACCTACCAGGGATTTCATATGAGATCACTTAAAAATTACAAATTTCGTAATTATCTGTCAATATTTACACATATCTAACCTTTTTGCTATATCTACTAGGTATATTTCTCTGATATTCAAATGAGGTTTGCTAATTTTTCATCCAATACCTCACTTATTTCTATTTAAAATGTTATTTTGATCATTCCAGTGTGTTTCTAAGGCTGTTTTATGCTAGAAATCAAAATTTCATAAAAAAATTCCAGTTAATAGAATTATGGGAGGTAATGGGTTAACTGTACCTCCCAGTGCTACTGGTTTGATAAAGTGCAGTTAGTTCAAACTGTACCTGAATCAGTCATGGTACTAATGTTGACCTGTTTTCTGTGTGTGTGTGTGTACGTGTGTGTTTGTATAGGTGTGTATATGTTTGTTGTGCCTGCATGTGTTTCTATTGTGTGCTGTAGATTTGAATGATGACCAATACTATGGTGACTAACATAAGCCAGGAGAGAAAACTGGCTGTAAAATGATGATGAGAGAGAGACAAGGATTTCCGTATATATTCTTTTCTACTCTAGGCACAAGGCTCCAAATTTTTGGGAGAGAGGGTATTTAATTTATCGACTCCAAAGAGACCAAAGGCAAAATCGAACTCAGCAGAATTTGGACTCAGATTTCTGTATATTTTGAAAGGCTAGTTATTTTAGGAGGAAGTCTTAGTTGATACTGTAGATTGCAGCACTTGAGCGGAACTTTAAAGAGCCCCATACTGATAAAAAATCAAAGCTAACCTGCACAGGATCTGAACTTAGTATATAATGAACAGAAACAAATTCTGCAAGACATTGTGTTGGTTGTATCAACAATTCAAATAATCCATGAGCATGCATGTAATAAATAATATTGAAGATGATAATTAATCGTTCTACTATAGACATAAGGCCAGTAATTTCAGGAGAAGGGCAAGTTGACTGCATCGACCCTGGTGCTGAACTGGTACTTACTTTATCGACCCCGAAAGGATGAAAGGCAAAGTGGACCTATGCGGAATTTGAATTCAGAATGTGAAGTCAAACAAAATGCCAGTAAGCATTTTGCTAGTAATTCTGCCAGCTCACCATCGTAATGAAGATGATGATAATGGTTTCAAATTTTGGCAAAAGGCAGGCAGTTTTTTAAGGGCTACATTGACCCCAGGATTTGATAGTTGCTTGTTTGTATCAAACCTGAAAGGCTGAAAGGTAGAGTCAGCTCGGTGGAATTGGAACTCAGAATGTAAAGATGGATGAAATACTGCTAAGCATTTTGTCTGGCATGCTAACAGATCAGTTAGCTTTTGGAGATTATAAAGATAATCATGATGCTTCCTAATTTTAGAATAAAGCTAGCAATTTTGAAGGAAGAGTGAAAGTCAATTACATCGATTCCTAGAATTTCACTGCTACTTTATTTTATGTGCCTTGAAAGGATGAAATGCAAATTTAGCCTCTGAAGAATTCCAGCTCAGAATGTAATGAGCTAAAATAAAATACCATTGATTCCTGTACCTAAGTGATACTTAATCTTACTGATTACAAAAGGATGAAATATAAAGTTGGACCCCCAGCAAGAATTGAGCTCAGAACATCAAGCGACTGAATAAATTACAGCAGGCATTCTCTTTTTCCAAAGTTGTAATGATTCAGCCAGCTCATATTAGTAATATCAGAAAGAAAAAGAAAACAATGAGAAAGTGGAGGAGAAGGAGGAAACAGGGAAGGAGAAGGAGGAGGAGAAGGAGGAGGAGGAGGAGGAGAAGGAGAAGAAGAAGAAGATGATGATGAAAAAGAGGAAAGAGAAGTAGAAAGCTAATATCAATATTAATAACAATAACATTGATTTTGAGAAGTTAGTGTGTATATATAAATAAATATATACATATATATATATATATACAATAAATATTTCCCTTCTCTCTATGTTGTCTGAATGTATTCATATGTTTTCTTGGAAAACTCTTTCAAACTCTTTTAGCAGAAACACCTATCTGCTTTAATGATCTTCACAGAACAGACATAACTTGACTTATCGGAATTTTCGTCAGCACTTTATATATTTCCACTAGCAAAAAGAACAATTTTTCGTCTAAATATTTGTGTATTTCCCCTCAACAGAAAGACAATAATATCTTGAACATGAAATTATATTTATTTCTAAGATAAACACAATAGTTTTATGGCTACAAAGATTTCTATGTTATACGATAAAGACAGGAATTATGCATAGAATGGTATGTTTCATCTGTTTATTTTAGTGTAGCAATTTATCAGATATACACAGATACATACATACATATAAATATATATATA
>NC_068992.1:52506987-52515196 GCF_001194135.2 Octopus bimaculoides
TATATATATATATATGCATGTGTATTATTTGGCAAATATTAATCCATTTGAGATTTATTGTGCTTCTTTTTCGTGTTATTCTACTGATTGCTGCATGGAAATATTTCTTTTCGTGTCTCCAAATATGTCATAAATGGGTACTTTATCATCTTTAAATGCCTTGTGGATCACTGCCGATATTTTAGCAAATTGGAAGACATATTATAGTCGGATAATCCTTTAATAAATTCACTTTATCTTGCTTGTAAATCACTCTATGTCAGTCATTCAATTTCAGCTTTAATCTTTTATAGAATGGAAATTGATGTTAGAGTTTTTTTTTTTGTTTTTGTATCTATTTTTATTTATATCGGTTTTTATATAATATTACACAAGGTCTAGTTGCTATGGTATCGGGATCCTGATCATAAGATTGTGTGTTCAATTCTTGGAGGGAGAGTACCAGCCTATGAATACCAGCATTCTCTCCTGCTACCTCTCACGTTCTTGACATTCTACCTGGTTTGAGGGCAAGGAGAGCGTGTAAACAATGCTCTGTCGATATTCATCCTTATATCCATATTTCTGTTAAGGAAAATTAAATTTATTTTTAGGATAACCCTTTTTTTGGTTTTTAGCCAGGAAGGAAAGCAGTACCATGGCCCTTTGAAGGGCCTCCTATACTGGGGAGTATTCTGAGATGCAATGACAGGGCCTAAATGTTTGCAGCAGAGTAAACTCCACTAAAATTACTCAAAATCTATATTTAAGAGAAGATGAATTATGTACATTATTTACATTATTTACATCTGATAGATATTTGTCCTCATCGTGTTTATTGTTAACAAAACATTTCGGCTGATATAATCTCCAGCCTTCATCAGGTGTCTTGGGGAAATTTCGAACCTGGGTTCTCATTCCTAAGGTACATTTCGATGTTGTCATTATTATTATTATTATTATTATTCAAGTCGCTGCCTGGAATTGAACTCAGAATCTTGGGGTTATTAGCACATGCTCTTAACCACTATGCCATATGCCTGTATGTAAATGGATGTGTTAAACCAAGTGATGAGTTCATTCTACTTACCAATAATCCTTTCTACTATAGGAACAAGGCCTGAAATTTAGTGGGGCAGGGAGCTATTCGATTACGTTGTCTTTCGTGCTAAGTTGGTATCTAAAGAGGATGGAACACAAAGTTAACCTCAGCAGAACATGAACTTTGAACATAAAGACGGTCTGGTATACTACATACTGTCATCTCATTTCCTTTTAGCGCCCTGTAATAATGTATTCTTTATGATACTAGAATAGGACTGAATTAAAGATAAGGAACTGGTTTTATTTTCTTTTAGATAAAGTAAATCAGATAATTCTTTACAATAATGATATAATTTGTGAAGATATTTCTTTAATATTTCATTACTTTGGTTAAAAGATAAAAGTTTCAGAAAGAAATTTTAGTATGATCTAAAACCTGAGTCTATATTTGTCATTTGAGACAGAGTTTTCATGTATCAGTATTACTAAAAGTTAGTATAACTGTCAAACAAATTATTACTATTAAAGAAGCTGATCTAGTATTTAGATTGTGGATAAAATGAGGGCTGAGGACTCGATGGGGATGCTGGAGTTGGAGGAATTGGTGGAACAGCTGGCAAGGGCAAATGGAGTGCAGTGGTATGGACATGTGTTGAGGTGGGATGAGGACCATGTTCTGAGGAGAGTCCTTGAGTTTAAAGTGAATGAACCGTGAAAGCAAGGTTGACCAAAGAAAACGTGGAGGGGACAGGTGGAGGAGGAGTTTGGGAGGGTTTGCTTGAGGAGGGAGGACGCCCAAAACCAGGCGAGATGGCGAGATGGTGTAAAAGCAGCTGCTGTAAGAGTGAGATAGATCCAGCCACCCCCATTAATAGGGACAAACCCAGATTTGAAATATTGGAATTCATCATCATCATGAAATTGCTGAATATATAAAGGATCTACAACACTAGATATAAACATAGCTATGCAGTTAAAGGGTTTGCTTTGGAATTGTATAGTCTTAGGTTCAGTCTTTGTTACTTCTTGTGCAAATATCTTCAATGTTTTGTGAGTGGATGTGGTATAGGGAAACTGCATTGAAGCCTTACATGTTCTTATTTGGATTATGTATGTATGCATGTGTGTATATGCATATGTATGTAAATGTACATCCAAACAAGCACAACAAACATATATGCAATCCTAATAAAAATACAAAGAAAGAGTATAACACATCTTTAATTATCAGTTACAATTATTTGTGTATCACTCCTTTTTTTATTGCCCTTGCAAAAATTCATGTGAAAAGCTAAGTAATATTTTCGGTAATATATATTAGAGAGGCACTTCATCAGACTTGCATCCAAAGCTGCACTCTTACATTATGGCATATATACATATATATATAGTCCAGTAGGACTAAAGAAAAAAGACCTGTCACAAAGACAGGTGTATCTAGTGTAGGTTCAATGATTATCTAGCAATAGCATAGACCCTTGGAAATTCCAAGCTGATGTCCAGCATGCTGGGAGACCACTGGGTGTGAGGCAACCATTAGCTTTTGCTAAAGCATGTCACTAGGAGAAGATCATTCTGATATAAAACAAGATATACAGGAAACCACACAGAATATTTTGGAAAATGTTTGCATGTTCTTGAGATCATGGTGCACCACATTCTTGAACCAGCAACCCATATTGGTATTGACTATCTTGCCTTGGTTTGTCTCAGGATTATGTTAGTTGTGTGGGGAGGGCCGTGAGGTGCTGTGCAAGCATTATTGAACCTATGTATCTGAGAAGGGAATATGTTGAATAAAACCATAATTAACTAATCTTCTGGTATTTTCTTTTACCCAAAGCCAGGAACTTTTCAGCCCCTGCATCATACATGCTAAAGGATTATGGATATGCTTGTTAAATGATTATGGATATGTCTTTATTCTTAATGCCTCTTGTTCCATGGATACATGAATAAGTGGATGTATCTCAGTGTAACTATCTTTCTTTTTCTCATGCATTGTGTCTGTAATATATAAAAGACAAGATACATCCAAAGAATGTGTTTAGTGTTATGTGTCACCACATTACTTTCATCTTTTATACCATTTCTACTATCCTTAGTTGCCACACTGTCTATTACACACAGTTACGACAAGATTATGACTACCACAACATATATGAATCATTAATAATGGGTTTTACTAGAGAAAAATAATCTCTTTAGAAAAATTGATGTAACAAACATGGAAGAAATATTTCGAAGCAATGAGGAATGAACATTATTAACATATGGAGACATCTGACCATCACAAATTCTGTGAAGCAGTAAAATATTAAGTTAATGAGTTTTCTTAGTTTATTTCAATTCTTTCTTGGCATCTTATGAAATAAAAAGTTTCATTGCTATCGGTTTGTTAGTGTTTGTGTAGGTTGAATGATTTTCTAAAGTTAGAGACAACTGTTGTTATCTTCAAAGAATTTCTACCAAACTCCTGTTACTTTCACCACTGCAGTGACAGTTATGCAACAGTTCAGTGAATAAAGCAAGAACACACAAACGTCTTGACTGTTTTCTTAAAAATAAAATATATTACATATCTACTCTTGTCAGACTTTTCCTTGGTGACTGTTAACCATACCTGACCAAATAGACAAAGGACATAAAGAAAAGGGAATATGAAAATAAAACAAAAAAGATTGGCTTGACATATGTATATATTTCCTGCTGTAATAATTTAATGTTCACTCTTTTATCACTGAATCAAAGGTTTCTTTCTGAAATTTCTCCATTAGAGTTTACACCGACAAACTCTCACCAAACTAGTATATTCTGACATTCAGTTATGTCTCCCACACTTTTCTTAAATAATAACACACTTACTCTGCTGTCTAATAAAACATAATCCTGCATAAATAATACTGCCCCTCATTTCTCTTTAACTTTTTGTGCACGGATGTTGTCCATAACCAAGTCAGATTTATTGCACTAAATATGCACTTTGTCACTGAACAGAGAGTTTGAAAATAATCCTTTCATAGAAATATGTTGATCTCATATATTTCTAATGTCTAAAGCTATAATTACTAGACACATCAATGAAAGTGTTTTCCTTACACTCACTCCAAAAATGAACAAAACACTCTTAAATCATTTAAACTCATTACAGATACTACATCTTATAATGACAAAGCTATGAACACAGGAACCCTATTCTTTAGGATTCAGTTTTGGCAATGTTCATTATGTGTTTGGGCAATGCTCAACATTATATATATATATATGTTACAGTCTGTCCAAAGGTAAGTTGTTGTATGCAGCACAGGTAATGTGTTTAAAACTGAAATAAAATTGCAATGAAAGTAAGTGTTAGAATGAGTTTTGTTTGTTTGTTTTTTTTTTGTCTAAAAGTAGTGAGGTCAAGGCAGGGAGAGGGGTGAGAGTGGAGAATAAAGGAGAGAGAGAGACAGGCAGTGAGATATTCACCTCACTACTTATGAAGGGTGAAAGTAAAAAAGAAATAAAGGAAACAAGATGAGATGAAAATGAGAGAAGCATATTGTAAAAAAGAGAGTGAGAGAGAGAGAGAAAGAGAGAGAGAGAAAGAGAGAGAGAAAATGAGTAAGAGAGAGAAAGAAAAAAGCTGGCAGACAAATAGACTGGCAGGAAGACAAATGAAGAGAAAGACACACAGAGAGTCAGTAAAGAAGTGAGGGAAAGAAAGAAAGAGAAAGAGAGACAGACAGACAAACAGAAAAAAGAGAGAGAGAAACAGAGATAGACAGAGAAGGAGACTGGTAGACGAACTGGCAGAGAGATAGACACTAATACAGACAGAAGGAGATAGAGAGGGAGAGGGAAAGAAAGTGATAGAGAAAGAATTCATGTTGGAGATGTAGTGAGATATTATATTACAAAGTAAATAATTACAAAAGCTTATTTTCTGGAAGAGGAAATGCTATAGGAAAAACATCTGTAAAATTTGAAGAATTTGAGGAAGCTGCTGATTCCAATGTACTACTAATATTTCTACCAATTCTTAGTACTTCTGTTACATATACTAGTTTTTACTGCTTCTACTAGTGTTGCTTCAGCCACTTCTACCATTTTTTCTGCCATACAAATTCATGTAGTTTATAGTGTAAACATGCAGTGTAAAAATTCAAACATCATTGCTTTCATTCCAAATCACTAATTCTCAATTGTTCTTTTTATCTATAGACCTCTTTAATTACAATTTTATTCCGGTGAACTCCCATTGCCATTCGATATGTAACAACTAATTTTATGGATACTTTCAAGATCATACTTTTTGTTCATCCCATTTTAACTTGTGTAGTTTGGATTACATAAAACATTAGAGAAAGAACAAAGTATATCTAAAGCAAACTTTTTCCGTGGTCCCTGAAAATAATACTGTGGATCAAATTTACTATTTCACAGGTGTGGATCCCCCAAAATCTTATGGACCCCCAGGGGTTACATGGACCCTGGTTGAGAACCACTGTTTCAAATCCTGCTGGATTTCACATGGAATTTTTGCTCCTTCAAAATCGTCTTAAAGTATAAGTCCACCAAGAATTTTCTTCTTTTTTTATTGTTTTGCTATGAATATGGATCTGAAAAATTCAACTTGTATGCTGGAAAATATGATGTTACCAATCCTGCTACTCCTACTGTATTACTGTGCCATTTGCATCATCATCATCATCGTTGTCATCGTCATCGTCGTCATCGATTAACGTCCACTTTCCAAGTTAGCATGGGTTGGGCGGATTGACTGAGGGCTGCCAAGCCAGAAGGCTGCATCAGGCTCCAATCTGATCTGCCAGAGTTTCTACAGCTGGATGTCCTTCCTAATGCAAACCACTCAGATAGTGTAGTGAGTGCTTTAACGTGCCACCAGCACGAGGGCCAGTCAGGCGGTATTGGCAATGACCATGCTCGAATGGTGCTTTCTACGTGCCACTGGCACAGGAGCCAGTCAGGCAATGCTGGCAATGACCACACTCAAATGATGCTTTTTACATGCCACTGGCACAGGAACCAGTCAGGCGACACTGCCAACGACCACGCTCAAATAGTGCTTTTAACATTCCATGTTCACTGCTATTGCTTTTACCTCTTCTATTGCTCCTGCTGTCCCACTACTGCTACTACTTCTGCTTCTACCATTTCTCCTTATTCCCCCATTTTTGTTTCTGTTACTTTTTCAAAGGTTCTTTCTAACTCAGCTACTACTGCTACTGCTTCCACCATTTCTGCTGGATTTACTATTTCTACAGCTCCAATTGCTATCAACGATTTCCTTAATTTCTACTGATTGTATCAACTGACCCAACGGTTTCAAAATTTTCTTCTGCTCTCTTTACACCTGTGGCTACTATTACACTTACTGACCCCATTATACCTTCTACACATACTGCTACTACTACTTTTATTGTTTCCCTTACTCCTACAGGTCTACTACTTTTAATAGCTATCATTTCTACTACTCCAACCGCTTCTCTCACACTGATAAACCGACATATGAACAGAAATTCACATCAGAACTATTAGGATAATCTTAACTTCATTCTATTGAATCACATAATTCAAATTATATTTAACAAACTAACTTTATTAATTATATATCATTCATTTCACCTCATCTCTTTTCCTTCTTTACACTTTTAATCCTTTTATTTCTCTTTATCTCTCTTTCCATTAATATTTTTAAAACAAAAATATATTTTGATTTTTTAATTTTTGTCTTTATTATTTTGCATGTTCTTTGTTAGTTCTTTTTATGTTACACATTTTATATTCGTCATCAATATTCATTCTCTGATACTCTCATGTAATATTTCCTAGTTGCATTATCATTGCTTACATAATGAAATTCTCGTTCTTCTTGTTCTTCTCATTGTTGTTCTTGTTGTTGTTGTTGTTTTCAGCAGGTTTGACTATATTAACAAATATTATTGAATAGCCATTGTTAAGAACGAAATAATTTTTCAGTATTGCAGTAGAATGACACAAATAAATAAATAACTAAAAATTTAAGTATTATTATATGTCAATCCTACTTTCAAACTTTAGAAAATTCACTCAACTGTAAAGTAAGAATTAATTAAACATGTTTTGATTTTAAGAAGAATGGCTACAATTTATAGAGATATGTTTAAATATCTTTTTTAAAGTCATTAAGTATGGTATAATATCAAATACTTTTTCATGTTTTTCTTTATACTTTTCTTGTCCCTTTTTCATAGAATTGTATGCTTGTTGAGATTTTAGGTGAATAATAGTTATGTTTTCATCTGCAGCTGATGCTCTTGGAAAATAATCTATATCACACGAAAGACATTCAATCAAATTCTGAACTGGATAAAAAGGTTTGTAGTATGGTTCAAAATAATGCTTTTTTAACAATGGTCTTAAGTCACAGCTGCTTGCTGTGCTATATAAATGGGCTACAGTTGAGTTTTATGCCAATAAATTATTAACCCTTTCTTTGCATTTTAAAACTGCAGACACTGATGCACATAAGAGGATACAACTAAATTTGGTCTCAACAAAGTGGCAACCAATTTTTGCAGGCATGTGGTTGATATTCTGGCAGTGATGAATAATTGAGCTACAGCTAATTTTTATTATCACTAATGAGATAGCCCTTTCTTTGCACACTACATCTGCCAACAACGAGGCATAAATGGATTACATGTAAATTTTGTATTAACAATGTGAACATCTATTATTGCTGTCTTGCATGACATTTGCCAGAAGTGATGCATAATTAGGCTGCAGCAAATTTTTATATAGGAACAGCAGAATACAGTTGCACCATATTTTCTCACACGCTAGGTCAACTTATTAACATACTTTTGAAGGAGCAAAACTTCCACATGAAATTTAGAAGGATTAGGACCCATGGTTTTCAACAAGGATCCAAACTATGGTGGTGAGCTGGTAGAATCATTAGTATGCTGGGCAGAATACTTAGTGACATTTCATCTATCTTTATATTCCGAGTTCAAATTCTGCCAAAGTCAACTTGCTTTTCATCCTTTTGGGGTTGATAGAATATTGGGGTCGATGTAATCGACTAACACCCTCCTATTACCACCTTAAAATCTCTGAGAAGAACACAGTGGGTTGTAGACGCCTACACACACACACACACACACACACACATATATATATATTATATATATATATATAT
>NC_068992.1:52516088-52518140 GCF_001194135.2 Octopus bimaculoides
TATATATATATATATATATATATATATATGTACATATCGATTTGTGTGTGCCTTTGTAGTTATGTTTGTCCCCCCTCCCCCCATCATCACTTGACAACCAGTGTTGGTGTGTTTACATGATTGTAACTTAGTGATTCAGCAAAAGAGATCAATAGAATAAATATTAGGCTGAAAATAAAAGTTCTGGGGTCAATTTGTTCCACTAAAGCCTTTCAAGATTATGCTCTAGCATGGCCACAATCAAATACCTGAACCGAGTAAAAGAATAAAAGAATATAATTATTCCAAATGTTGTCATCAAATTTTTGTTAATTAGTTAATTACCTCTTTCATATACTGTAGCCATTGGCAACATGGCAATATCTAAAGCCATATTTTGTCCAATTTTTAATAAAAACATTTTCATATTTCCTTTTATAGATAGTTATAAAACACTAAGTGGAGAAAAATACAAACTAATAATTGTTTTTCTTCTACAGACTGGCATGAAGCTTGAGACATAAGACGTTTAGGGAAGATGAGAAGAACTGAGAGCTGTGTTATGTTTTGTTTTTTTCTTCTTAGAAACAAACAAAAAATATTAACTGTATTTGTGAAAGGATTTATTTCAAACAGCATAGAGAGAAGCAGGTTACTAAATTGGCTTAAGGGAAGATATACTATTTTTCTCTAGAACATTCCTTTTATAATGTATAACTAGTCCAATTACTAATGCCATTGTCAATGAATCGTAATGAATTTAATGGTAACTGAAAGCTGTTGGCAGCTAAGAAAGGAGATGTATTTAAGCTTTCTTCATTGTACTAGGACAGTCATCATGCTAGGAAGAGATAAAAACATCTCATTTTGATTTGCACATGCCGAATGGTGTAGGGGAAGTGGGGCTAGTATTAGTGGTGGTGGGGTAGAGGTGGAGGTGTATTATTGGTGACTCAGGTTAGATATATTGCATAATGAAACACCTGTAAGGTGCACGTTCTGTCACAGCTTGGTATACATTTACATTTGTTGATATGTATAGTAATATATGTGCTTATGGCTGTATAATGAAGAGAGAAAGGGAAGACATGAAAAGCAGAAAAAGAGAGTGAGAGAGAGTGTAGAGAAGTGGGAGGTAGATGAAGGAGAGAATAGATAAGGAAGGAAAAGGAAGAGATGGGTGAAATGATGTGAGGGAAGAAAGAGAAAGTAGACAAGAGAGGGTGGAGAAACAGGTAGTTATATGTAGAAGGTGGAGGGAGATAGAACAGTGGAGAGAGATAGCTGTAGGTATAGTGTGAGAGAATAGAGAAAGAGGAAGAGAGAGAGAGAGAAAAAGAGAGCAGGTGAAAGAGAATTAGTTGTATATTTACAAAGAGAGAGAGAGAATGAAACAGAGTGTGAGAGAAGCTATTGTTACAAGAACTAAGAAGGAAAAGGTTCAGAAAAGGGAATGTTAGAGAAGATAGAGATTTGAAAGAAATATTTAGAAAGAGAGAGAAAGAAATAGAATGAAGGAGAGTCTATAGTGAACGAGAGCAAGGAAACAGTGGTTCACAGAAGTGGTGGATATGAGGGAGGGGTAGGGGGAGCAGGATAGAGTTGGCGGAGGGCAATATTGGCAATTATAGATAACCAATATTCCAGAAATAATTGCTCTAAAGATAATCCAAGGTGGAGAACAAATAAGTAGCTGTTTCTCAATGTTAATCTATTGTTTGAGAGATTCTGGAAAATACAGAATGGAAAAACTGAAAGAATAAGAAAATTAAAACAGTCAGCTTTTGGAAATAAGAATAAGAAATTATGAAAATCTTGCTCAAATCAAAATGAAAGAACCTTACATTCTTTATTCTTTTATTCTTTCATTTGTTTCAGTCATTTGACTGTGGCCATGCTGGAGCACCGCCTTTAGTCAAGCAAATCGACCACAGGACTTATTCTTCATAAGCCTAGTACTTATTCTATCGGTCTCTTTTGCCGAACCGCTGAAGACGTAAACATACCAGCATCAGTTGTCAAACAATGTTGCGGGGCACAAACACAAACACACACACAAACACACACACACAT
>NC_068992.1:52518377-52525254 GCF_001194135.2 Octopus bimaculoides
TTATTTATTTATTTATTTATTTTTGCTTTCTTGCTTGTGTCTGTAATATGTCTTAATAGGGTAAGCTATTGGTCACCTGATAATGCATTCATAAGCGATCAGGTATTTATTTGTTTATTAGATGTAGAAATTTGGTTGGTAAAATTGTTAAAGCATTGAACAAAATGCCTTTTACGAAGGGTTTCAATTCCCAAGATGGCTGAATTTGCCTCTGGTTCTGTTGCTGATAAAATAAGCAGTAGCAGTCAAGCACTGGCTTTATGTAATTAATTGTTTCTTCCTCTACCTTGCTCCAAAAATAATTAGTGCTAATCACCTGTTGTTGACTAATTCTTATTCCCAAAGATTCAAACAAACATGGACATAGATAGGTGCTAGGGTGGCTGTGTCAGAAGAAGCTTGCTTTTCAACTACATGGTTCCAGGTTCATTCCCACTGCATGGCACCTTGGATAAATATCTTCCTAGTACTGCTTCAGCCAACTAAAGCCTTATGAGTGCATTTGGTCAACAGAAACTGAAAGAAGCCCATTGTATTTGTGTGTGTGTGTGTGTGTGTGCATGTGCACATGTGTATATGTGCGCATGTATGTGTGTATGCATGCGTGTATGTGTGTGTGTGTTTTTTTTTTGTGTCTGTGTTTGTCCACCACCACCACCACCACCATTTGGAGTTGGTGGAGATTTATTTCCCTGAACCAATATAAATAAGACTGCATTTTGCACAAAAAACCTATGCTATCTGCTGCAGTAAAGTTTGTTTTAACTGAACATCCATATTTAAGTAGGGTTAAATATTGCCTTTCATTATTAATACTGCCTCTGTTGGTAGCATATATCTTTCTGACCTATGCTCTGTGACAAACTGAACTGATATTATCTACAAACATTATTTCATGAAATCTAAGGTGGAAGCTGACAGAGCCATTAGCATAGTGGACAAACTGCTTAGTGACAGTTCGCTTGTATTCACTTTCTGAGCCCAAATACGACCAATGGGAACTTTGCCTTTTATTCTTTTGGGGGTGAATAAAATACAAAAATACCAGTCAAGTACTGGGGTCAGTGTAATTGAATTCCTTCTCCACTCAAAAACTGCTGGCCCAGTGTCAAAATTTAAAACACTTATTTTGTGAAACCTAAAAGTACTCAACATTTTTCTATACCCATAGAGACTTGACAACAAACTCCAACAAACACAAATTTGAAATATCTGCTACATAAAACCTATACAAGCATATTCCTTCCATACATCCATGATGGAATTCAAAACAATAGGAAATTCCTTTTATGTAACCTGAAAAGCTGTTCCCTGCCAGTCTTTCATTTTCACCAACCCCTTATAAACATAAATACTTCCCTACAATGTTCTCCCCCTTTCCTTTCTTTCCACACAACATCTTCTCCTGTCTGCCCACACCACACTTAAATTTCCTTTCACATTACTAAACATACCAAGGAGCACCCTGCCAAAAATTCTCTATATTATATAGCATGAAAGACCGAAGTAAACCACATTCAGAGGATTACTTGCAAACTGAAACTTCGAAGTCACTGTCAACCTATCCCCTTTTAAAAATTAATTAATATGTGCTCTACTAAATAATTTTTATTGATTCCTCAGTATAACATTAAATTGTTTTTATAACATCACATAAAAACAAAGTTAATATGCATGCATATATATATATATATATATATATATATATATACACACACATGTATATATACACACACTCAATATAAATAGATCATAAAAGAGAGGTGAGAAGAGATTAATAAGAACAATTATAAATAATAAAAAGCAAGCAATAATAGTGACTGTATTTGAAATAATATAATTTTAAGAATGAAAAAAAAGAAACATTTTGTATTACTGAGTTGGTTTGATATCAGTTTTGAATTATGATTTAGAAATTGGTTTTTCACTTCATTTATTTTAAGGGATATTACAACTCATATTTTTCAACTGGATAATCCCATAAACATTGTTATTTAAGAATGGCTGGTCCTCAATTTTACAGTATTCAATTATCGTCAGAAATATAGTTTATTGAAGACAGCTAGAAATAAATAAATATATAAACAGAGATATTCGTTTTTTTTTTATCAGATATTTTCTGATTTTCTGCAAGAGCTTTGGTCACACACTGGAGCCACATCTAGATCAAATAGAATCCAATAACTCATTGTGTAATTGTTGCTGTATAACTCCAGGTTAGTTTTGATTGATTGAGAAGACCTACAATATTAATTGTATGTGATGATTTAAATGTATTGTTTTGATATTTTGTTTATAAAGTGGAATCACTTTTTAAATTGAAATTAAAATTGTTTCCATTGATAAAACAACCTGAATGTTTGGATGAAGGAATCAATATTATTCCGTCTGAAATACCATCATCCACATTTAAGGACTGCTTTCCATGCTGGCATGGGTTGGATAACTTGACACAAGCTGGCAAGGCCAGGAGCTGCACCAGGTTCCATACTCTATTTTGGCAGTTGGATGCCCTTCCTAATGTCAACCACTTTACATAGTGTACTGGGTGCTTTTTAAGTGGCAGCATTTTGTTAGATAATTTTTACTTTCGGAGTTCAAATCTCAACAAGATCAATTTTGCTTTTTGCCCTTCTGGAGCAGGTATAGACAGTTAAATTGACTCCAGTACATTCGTGTACAGGGCTTGATATAATTATCACCACCAGTGGCAGTGACCCAGCCTGGCCATAACCCAGTAAATAAAATCAGTAAAAGATAAACAATTGCTTCCAATGATGAAGTAAGTCAGGCACATAGTTTAGCAGCAACATGGTGTAGTGGTTTGAATGCAGAGGTCATAATCATTAGGCAAGGTGTTCAATTCTCAGACCAGGTGGTGCATTGTGTTCTTGAGTAATGCAACTCCATTTCACATTCTTTCACTTCATTCAGCTGAAAATGAGTAGCAACAACAATGGGGAAGTTAACTAAGAGATGGACTGGCGTCCCATTCAGGCAGTGTCTCACTTACTAAAATACCACAAAACTCTGAGAATCTCAAGTTTGTAGTCTCCAGACAAGCTCCAATTTTTAAATGCATTTTTTATTTTTAAAGATTTGAACAAAATATAGTTATGATGGGTGTGAAAAATTTACTGCAATGTTAAACAAAATCTTCTGCAGTTTTTAATTTACATTTCTGTTTATCTTGTGTTCCAAACCTGCCGAGGTTAAATTTGGCCCTTAAATTTACGGGAATTATGGAACAAAATATTAGTTTTCCAAATATTTGATCCTGTGACCTACATTAACAGACAATATTTAGATAAATCGTTGAAGAAAATCGGAAGAAATGGAATTAAATATTTAAGATAAAAGTATTTAAGACAGATCCTCCTCTTCCTTATCATCTTCATCATCATCATCATCATCATAATCATCATCATCACTCCATATTTCTTGCTGTATTGCTTTGTTCCACGAGAGAGAAAATGAAAGAGAAAGTGAGAGAGAACTCATCACTAAAGCATATTTGTTTGCCGACTGTTGAAAGAACGCAGAGGTGAGCAGAACAAAAGTAGTTCTAATATAAGAGAATGTTGTTACCAAGAAGATATGTGTGCTATCGATCTGAAATAAGTGAACTGTTACTGGAAGTAGTTCATTGACAAGAAAAGAAAATATAATATTGATTTTATTGCTGATTAGGAAGTTTGTGTTGGGTCTAAAATGGATGATCACTGCAAGAAATTCACTTGTCTCCTTGGTAGACAAGGCCAGAAGCATTCCAGCACAATTAATAGTATATGGAGTGTAACTAAAGAAACTGCTATGTGTGTGTTTGTGCTGATATGCTTGTAGTTATTTGGTTTTATTTCAAGATTTCTTGCCAATAGAAAAAGGGTCAGTTTCTAGCCTAGATCCAAGAGTCCTTTATTAGAATTTAAACAACATCAACAGGGTATTTTTGCATATATATATACGTACAGTATTTGGAGTCAGTTCTTCTTCCAGAGCTAACAAATGTGGTATGCTACTATTCTCATTAAGAGCTTGTGTATGTATGTCATTATTCAGTTTATTTCAAGATTTCTTGCCAATAGAGAAAGAACCGGTTTCTAACCTAGATCCAAGGCTCCTTCATTGGAATTTCAACATCAACATGAGGGTATTTTTGTTTGTATATATGTATGTATGCATGTATGCATGTGTGCATGTATTTATGTGTGTATGTATGTAAGTATGTGTGCATGTATGTATGTATGTATGTATGTATGTATGTATGTATGTATGTATGTATGTAGAATTCAAGCTGTAATTACTACCAAAGGTGGTCCTACCCTATATTAAAATAAATTTGTTCGAAATTTTAAGGTGTTTCCATTATTTTGTCCAACCCCTGTATGTGGTAAGTTTAAAATTTTTAAAATTTTAATAGGCGTAGGAGTGGCTGTATGGTACGTAGCTTGCTTACCAACCACATGGTTCTGGGTTCAGTCCCACTGCATGGCATCTTGGGCAAGTGTCTTCTACTATAGCCTCGGGCCAACCAAAGCCTTGTGAGTGGATTTGGTAGATGGAAACTGAAAAGAAGCCCGCCGTATATATGTATATATATATATGTATGTATATGTGTCTGTGTATGTGTTTGTCCTCTCCAACATCGTTTGACAAAAGAGATAGAATAAGTACTAGGTTTACAAAGAATAAGTCCTGGGTTGATTTGCTCGACTAAAGGCGGTGCTCCAGCATGGCCATAGTCAAAAGACTGAAACAAGTAAAAGTGTAAAAGAGAGTAAATAATAAAGACATAAAGAAATTTAAATGAGAATGTAATGAATTATAAACTAAAAATGTGATATTTATATATTTAACAAAGATATCAAGAAATGAAGGTGGTTATATTGAGCAAAAGTGTGTGGTAAGTTATTGCATAATGATGTTTGAAGTGAAGATAACCAAAATGTAAGTAAGAAACTAATGATCAAGTATATTTTAATGTAACAAACAGAAGAAGGTGTGTAGCATTTTAGTTAATTAAGCTAACTAATCATGTGGGTGTAAGCTGCATTGATAGAGTCAAAGTTTGATACATCTATCGAAAAATTAGAAAGTTTCGAAGAATCAGTGAATGCATGAGATAATAAATAATGTCGCTATGGCAGTTCAATAGGTAATGGGGGTTATGCTTTAAGATTTCCATCTTTCTATCATAAATTGTATGAAGCATCATTTCCCTAATATAACTTTCTAGTATCGATGATACACCATGTAATTATACATGGTATGTTATCATTGTTCAGGTTATGTACTTGGTTTACACAATGAGGCAGAATTATTGAGTTTAGTAGAAGTTAATGAACTGAAGTGAACTAAGTATTGATGCTTAAAGTAAACTGTAGCGTATATATGAGTATATGTGTTTTAGTGGAGTTTTGTTGCTCTTTAAAGGCAGCACATTCAAAAACTATGTTATACCTACAGAAAATACCATTCAGAGGCAAGTAGCTGGTATCATACAATTGCATATCTTCCTATCAGTGGTGCTTCCATGATGTTTCTTATTTGTACTATAATCATGATTTCACTCAGTGGTTAAATCATTCATTGTGAGAAGCGAGTGAATTCCATTGTTTAAAGCATTGCTTTGACTGGGGTTTTCTACCCTGTCAGTGTCACTTGTTTTAATTGGTTTAATTGGCGGCATCCTTCCAAATCTATATTGCTACTATGTCTAGCATTATCCTCTTAGCATTTCCATGTCTAGTGGAATCTGGATGTTTTTCCCCATTCAGATTTACGGTTGAGAGTGGGTTTGTATTCCTGTATACAGACAGCTTCAGTGACTTGTCTCAGCATTGCATCAGTGGGATGTGTGGATAAGTTGTTTAGCTTAAGTCTCCCAAAGGAACCCTTGTGGCAGTCTACAGCATGCTGATAGAAGATAGCGTTTGGTTTCTTTCAATGTAGTTGTCCAGGTGTTCTTTGAACCTATCATTGATACTCCTAGAAGTCTCACCAATGTATGACTCTGGGTTAGTTGCGCAAGCTCCTTCTTAGCACTTAATCTTGTATTCAGTGCTCTTGGTTTTGCAGTTCATGTGTGGGTTTGTAGAACATACTGCACAATTATTTTGACACGTGATTCTATCAAATGGATATGATCTACATAATACAGATTTGATAGTCCTACCTGTCCTACCTGCGACAGGCTTCTTTCAGTTTCCATCTATCAAATCCACTCACAAGGCTTTGGTCAGCCTGAGGCTATACCACAAGACACTTGCCCACGGTGACACACAGTAGGATTGAACGCAGAACTATGTTGTTGGGAAGCAAGCTTCTTACCACACAGCCACTCCTGCACTTATATATATATGTGTGTGTGTGTGTGTGTATGAATACATATGTCTGTCTGTCTAAAGTATCCTTTCTATTATCTCTACCAGTTGGCCAGTTGGTGATGGTATTAAGTCCCAGTTCAAAAATAAACTGCTTAGTCCTATGTTCAAATGTATTTTGAAATGACCATAATTGTTAGAATGAAACTTTCCAGGAACAATATCGATGTGTTTTTACGTTTCTTTAAGATGGTGCAGCATGATTTGAGAGTTTTGTCTTCTGTCTCTAAAGTCCTGATTGACTATAGGCTGTCCTATTGATTTTCTAGAAATATTTTTGACAGACTTTTCGGTTGAATCTAACTGGAATAAGCACTATGAATTGAAGAATTGCTACACCAATAATATCTGCTATAAATGATTCGAACAGGAAAAAAAAAAGCTATGATGCAGTTACATTTTTTTTAGAATGATTGATTATTTGGAATACATTAAAAAACCAAAGCAGTGAGAAAATGTTCTAAAATTCTATTAATATTCTGTGAACAAAAGGA
>NC_068992.1:52525572-52526825 GCF_001194135.2 Octopus bimaculoides
TAGAATTGGAATATTTTGCGATACACTTAGACATGTTTTGAGTGTTAATTTGTTTTATATTTACTGACAACTAGATAAAGGAATTAATGACAAGCATAGAAAGGAATATTTTTCTCATTATTCATTTTCGCTTTGACATCTTTCACCTTTTGAAATTGATTCATAAGCTATGAAGATGAATTCTGATAATTAAATTCATTAGATAGTTTTAAATACAGAAGGTGAATCTACATTTTTTTTTAGTTTTACTGCTTTTATCATCTTTTTTTTTTTTTGTTTTTTGTCCATTTGACTTGATGTAAATTTGAATAAATTTCCATTTTACTTTATTTTGCTTATTAAGTTTTTTTGAATTTTTATTTTGACCTTTTGTTACATTCTTCACCTGAAAATTTCTCCCACTACACACACACACACACACAAACACAGGGGATAAAGTACAAATCGGTATAAAATCAAAATTCTTTCATTAATTTCGGAATCACCAAACTACACTGAAAAGTTCACAGCTTGTCACTTGGTGTGTGTGGTTAGATCACTGTGTAATATGAAAACAATTAAAACACATCGTAATGAATAAATAAATAAAATAAACGAATAAATAAAAATCTTTAATAAAATCTTATTGAATGTCAAAGTACTCAAGGTGAATAATATATAATTATACAATTGACTTGTGGATCATAATATCAATCTAACAAACTTTTTATGAAAAGATATCATTGATGATGCAAATCTTTCGAAGATGCCAGAAACATTTCTATAGCTGGAATGGTATTGAGTTTTTATTTTTAGAATTATGAAACAGTATATTTCTTATTCTTTTTCTTATTTTCTTTCTGCGTTTCTTTTCCTTTTTTTTTTCCCACAGTCAAATTCATGAGGGTAAACGATTGACCCAGTCAACCCATTCAGTGAAGTATCATTTCTATAGAATAGCTGACATATTGATATTATAAAACATATTAATTAAAATAGACAAATACGCAACAAAGTCAGATGAAAATGGCTTGATTTATTTAAAAAATGACAACAAAATTGAATGAATTTTGTTTAATTGCACATTCGTGGTGGGACGAAGAAACAAAACAATAAAATAAATATTACAAATAAAAAAAACATTTTAGCACATTCGTTTGTGATAAAGCTGTTTTAAATATGTTATTCAGCAAAGAAAAGAAGAAAAGTTTTATTATATATCCACGCGCGTGCGCGCGTGTGTGTGTGTCTTTAGACAGATAAATATATTCATA
>NC_068992.1:52527854-52551863 GCF_001194135.2 Octopus bimaculoides
GGTCAGGGTTAGGGTTTGAGTTAGGGTTAGGTTTACCCTGTGGATCTATATAAAAACGGGGGGGGGGAAGGTTCAGATTACATATACTCCATCTGGACCTATATATATACTCAAGTATTTAATATTAACATTTCAAGGTTCGTTTCAGCATTTTTTCATTTTCTGCCGACGGAAACTGCGTCTGCGCAGTGTGCTATGGGAAAATTAGAATGTATATTTGGGAAGACATGTGCTTATGGCCTCTTGTCTTGTAAATATACGTTAATTCCTTGGCGGCTGGTTACTGAAGACGATTTGCTGAGTAAATTACTTTATTTCCTAAAAAAATCAGAAACCTATAGGTCTAACCGTTAAAAATAAGGTAAACGTTTTTATTTTTTCTTCTCTTTGAAATGTTTAACTTTGTGGTTTTCGGTTGTTTGTGACTGTCTTCTAGCGTGTAGAAGTTACCTGTTACAGGTAATTTCTCTTATACTTTATATTGAATATGTTGTCTATTGATTTCTACATGCTAGGCCACTGGTAGTATAACTTTATATAGTTTTGCTACCCTTTATATATATATATATATATATATATATATACTCAAGTATCTATCTATTTATCTATCTATATATATATATATATATATATATATATATAGAGAGAGAGAGAGAGATATAGAGAGAGATTTATACATATGTGCATACACACACACATACATATATGTGCGTATATTTATTAGACACCTCATCACACCTATTTTTCATCTAACTTTTCAACTTCTGACCCGCACAACATTTCTTCCCAAACATCTTAAATTTGCATATACCAATACATCTTTTGTGCATTTTTTTTACATTCTAACCTGTCCAAACATGGCAAAACGTTTTTGCTCTTCTATGCTCCCATACAATCAAGGAACGTGCTTATTGTTGCAAGTTACATGGTGACAATACAAGTGATAAATGTATGGAAAAGAAAACCATTTGTAACTTTCTTTCAACATTTATTTACATTAAGCGGATCATTGAAACTAAGACAAACTAAGCATTGAAAATTAGATTAACAGGGGCGTTGAAACTAAGGCAAAGCAGAAACTGGAGCAAGAGGAATACTGGGTACCATTAGATATTGAGAAGCAGTGTAGTACATGCCAGTATAGAAAGTAGATGATATGAAATTATTTATCATCATCATCATCACCACCACCAGCACCACCAAATATATATATTTCGTTTTTGGATTTGGTTTGCAAGATTTTTATGTGATTTCGTGTGTTGAAGCATATTCTGTTGTGTCTGGGGAGAGTCATTTTCTTACTGTGCCTTAAAATTTAACACACTCACCGGTAAAATTTCCGCTTATTTTTCTTTTTATTTTCCTAAAATTTTCGTTGCGTTTTGCAACCTTATCAATAGCGTTGACTCAAGATTATTGATAAGGTTGCAAGATGCAAGGAAATTTTAGGAAAATAAAAAGAAAAATAAGTGGAAATTTTACCGCTGAGTGTATTAAATTTTAAGGCACAATAAGAAAATGACTCTCCCCAGACACAACAGTATATATATATATATATACACATATATATATATATATATATATATATATAATATATGCCCACATACATGCAAGCATAAAAATACAAAGATACATGCTCAGATGCATGCACACATACATTGAAACATACAAATATGCAAGTACTCATCAATCCATCCATGCTCATATACATACACACATACATATAAAAATGAATTTTTTTTTTCACAACTTTTCACAGCAAAACAAATTGTAGACAGATTATTAATAAAAGAGTTCAACAGTCTCTCCAACAACTTTGTTTTTAATCATAAACAATCTTTGCCACTCCCATGTTGTTCTGAATATATTTCAATGAGCATTGGAACTAAATTAATAGTAATTAACAATGGCCTTTTGAAAAATTATTAAACAAATTATATTGTAAAACATGAAATATATTTTTCTTGCTTATTTTTCTACAAAATCTATTTGATAAATAAAACCTTTAAACTTCGAAAATTTGATTAAAACTTTCCACATGAAATCGCAGGCCGCACCTTCTACACAGTTAAGTAGATTAAAATTTGTTTCTTAAAGAAAATAAAAACAACAACAACAGCAGTAGAAAGAAAATGAAAACAAAAGCAAAATTTATGTTGATTCTTCACTTTGCTTTATGGAAGTTATAAATATGGAGTAATTATATTTGTTACCAGCTTTCATTAAAGTTGAATTTGGTGTAGTTGGTGCTGTGTTTTGCTGCTTTTGTTGTTGCTGATTTATAAATATTACTTTGGTCACTGAATTTAGGTGGAATATGTTATTTGTAGTTTAATTTCTTTTCATTTTCTTTGATTGTTTTTAATTTATTGTTTTTTTTTTTAAATAAAGACAAAAATGAATTTATGAATTTATGGTACTATAAAATTGATTATTGATGTAGAAAAACTTATACATAAACCCACACAAGCACACACACACACATATGTATATATATTAAAAAAAAACATATATACATATATACATACAGAGATATACATATAAATATATATATAATTATCTATCTATCTATCTATCTATCTATCTATCTATCTATCTATCTATCTACCTATATATATATATGTATGTCTTGCAAACAACTCGCACATGCAAGTGCTACCAGTCAAGAACTCCGCATACCGGAAGCCAGCAAGTTTATGGAGTCATCAGGAGAGAATGCGCGCCGTTTCGCAGCTTACCTCTCGATGGCATCAATGCGCACCGGGCCCTCTCACTGATATGAGGCCCTGCTTGCTAGATCAACTGATTATTAAAACAAAGCTCAATATTTCTCTAGCCATCGCTCATCGTCTCTTTTTAAGCAAATCCAGTGGCTAGCCTTCCCCACTGTAGTTTGGATATCGGTAATGGTGGTATTTACCTAACGATGAGTTAGGCCTAACGATAACAGCAGTTGTCTCACACTGTATCCTACAAATCCTCTACATCCGACTTCGATTGGAAAATGCTCCACTTTCCAGCCTGCGTCTTCACATTTCTCGAGGAGGTTTTCATAACGGTCCATCTTTCGAGCCCGTGCGGCGTCCATATTATCTTCATGAGGTACCGTGTATTTGCCTTTAGCAGTTGAAATATTTCAAGTAACATATTTCAACTAACCTGAAGTGTGATTATATAGATATGTATATATATATATATATATATATATATACATATATATATATACACACACACACACATACATATATATGTACACATACACACTTGTGTGCGTATGTGTGTTAGTGTGTGTGTGTCCATCGTGGGACATTGGCACTACTGCCACCACTCATGACATGGGCAATGAAGAAGATAAGAAGAAGAAACCAAGGTGAAGATGGTAGAGGATGAGAGCTGGAAATAGGCAGAAATAAATAGCAAAGACGAAAGAAGACATAAGTCAGAAGAAGATGATAATGACTATGAAGTATAATGATTTGATTGGACTGTGGTGAAAGTTATTAAACAGTCAGCTAATTGTTGAGTTAATCATTTTGTGTGAAAGTATTCAGCAATCAAAATCAACAAATGAATGAAGAATTAATCTATTATAAATATAGGATTGTTCAAAGGATATATTTTGGTGTGTTTAGATTAATTGTGGATATGGTTTAGATGGAAGGAAAGGCTATCTATAAATGGTAAGCTGAAAATGGTTATGGAAGATCTTATTGAAATGTTTGATGGTTCGCAAGCTTGAAACCTTGGTATTGTGTTGCATCATCTTCAGAGCCAAAGTACTTCACTATCAATGTCTGAGTCTACTCTACTTAGCTATAATTTGTTGCTGTTGCTTGCTATTTGCTCCAAGTTAATCTACCATGTCAGGGCTGTCTTATTCATTCAAGAAATAGCAGTTTGCTCAATTAAGAACAACTCACCTGTAGAAATACTAAATACATAATGTGCACTTACAATGTAAACTGCAACCTTAATCATCATCATCATCATACACAACAACAACATTTAATGACTGTTTTCCGTGCTGAAATGGGTTGGACAGCTTAACAGGAACAGGAGAGGCCATCGGCCACACCAGGTTCCTGTCTGTTTGGGCTTGGTTTCTACAGTGGAATGCCCTTCCTAACACCAACCACTTTACAGAGTGTAGTCTGTGCTTTTTACATTGCACCAGAATCAGTGCTGTTTACATGGCCCAGCACCCACACCAATGCTTTTTTTTTTAACATGTCACTTTTGTTTTAAAATCTCAATTCTGTTGTAGTGGATGGATGCTCTTGTGTACATCAATGTGCCACATAGCTCAATCTTCTGTCATCTCCTTCATAAGGTTCAGTGTTTTGAGATTGGCCTTCAAATATTTCATTCCATACCTTCCTGAGTCTCCCTCTTCCACAACTTCTCTCCATTTTAAGTGATCTTCACTTCTTTATGCAACTGTCCTACCCATCCTCATCATATGACCAAACCAGCACAGTCTCCTCTCTTGAACACTGTATTTAATTCGCTTTATGCCCAACTTCTGTCTCAAAACACTTGTACTCTGTCACCCATGCACACTAATATCGCATGTCCAAAAGAGCATACTAGTTTTGTTTCTTTTTAGCCTTCACATGTCCTCCACATTTAGGATTCACAACTCCCATAATTTTCCTAACATACTGACCAAAAACAAATAGCAAAACAGAAATAATAAAAATAAAGAAAATAAAAAAAAATCCTATTTGAATAATAAGACACTAATTCCCCTTTTAATCCATGTACTATAAAAGAACATAACATTGATTATTCCCTCACTTTTCTTTAAGACTATTTTAAATAAAGAAAACCAAACAAAATATCAAAACATATATACTAAAATAAAAAAAGAAAGAAAATAGATGGCATTTCCAGATAACCTAAATCTATTTAAGTCATTTGAACTGTTCTTCTGTTCTGAAAGCTGTTGAATAGGTAATCTTGTGAAACAGTTTCCTGATTAATCCTCCAAACAATAATCAGTTGATGACTTCGGTTCAAGTTGACAAGAAACACATTTTACTGACAATGAATCATTAACATGACATTGCATTTACAATGCAGTATATCCTTTTAAACCCATGCTGTCACTTTTAATTTCTCTCCTCTTCAGAACATCCTCTTTTCTTCTCTATACCCTTTCCTCTTATGTTGCTTTTTATTTTCTAGTCCATGATAATTGCTTTACATTTCAATCAGTCAAACTCAATTGTTCTTATCTAGTATAGTCAGAATTCTTTTTGTTGGAGCAAATATTTTTATAGTTCTGTGCCTTTTCCACTTTTAATCCCATAAGTTTAATAAGGTATAACATTTATCATCCGAATCAGTGTTATATTATGTACCTTTCCAACCTTTTCACACAATGTATATATCTTTTATAGTTTGGTCACATAACAATACAGTTCCTTAAATTTAAAGTCATCTTATTCCATTGTTTTATGAGCATTGAAGACCCACCATTTCATATGAGGCTTGTTTTCACCATAATTCCTCAAGGATATGTTTAAATCATCATCATCATCATCGTTTAACGTCCGCTTTCCATGCTAGCATGGGTTGGACGATTTGACTGAGGACTGGTGAAACCGGATGGCAACACCAGGCTCCAATCTAATTTGGCAGAGTTTCTACAGCTGGATGCCCTTCCTAACGCCAACCACTCAGAGAGTGTAGTGGGTGCTTTTACGTGTCACCCGTTGGTTTTAAATTTTGGCAGCAATTTCAGGAAAGAAGGTAAGTTGATTATATTGACACCAAAGTTCAACTGGTACTTATTTTATCAACTCCGAAAGGATGAAGGGCAAAGTCTACCTTGGCATAATTTCAACTCAGAATGCGAAGAAAGGTGAAATGCTCCTAAGCATTTTGCTGGCATGCTAACGATTCTTCCAGCTTGGTACCTTAGGCATAACTTAGTATAATTAGCTAGCAATGAATTTTACAGAGATGAGGATATCTCTGAGTAACCATATACTGGATTTTATTGAGTAAGTCTAAATGTCCCCTTTGATTTTCCTTCATCATAGAGCAATTATATGAAGTTGTAATGCATGGGCAGTGGACTGGCAGAATTGTGAAGATGTTGAATGAAATGCCCTAAAATATTTGTTCCATCCCTTTACGTTCTGAGTTTGCCATTGAAAACACTGGTGCCAAACTGTATTCGTCTTACTTTGGGTAACATTGATGATAATAAAAGGTGAGTCTCACTGTTGAAGACAATACAAATGTTGGCATTCTATAAAACTGTAAAAACACTTCAGTCAGGCCTGCATTTCAAAGAACTTTCCAGTTGTAGCTATATGACCAGAGCTCTGAGACGATAGTAGCCATGCCTTCAATAATAGAGGTATGACTGATGATGTATTGATAAGTTATTGGTATATTCTTAATTGGATGCTAAATGACTTGCAAGACTAGATAGAAAAGAAGGAATATAATGCCTTACCCAAGAATATACCACCTCAAATCTAGACAGAATATGTTTACCTTGAATACTAAATTATGGGGTCTTTATGCAACTACACAACCTGTGATAACCACATTCTAATTATGGTAGCTGTAGGTTGATTAATATTTTGGATGACATATTCCAATGCGATGTAACTTTTTGAAAGGTCACATTTAAAAATCTTCTCAGAATTGTGAAATGAATCAGGTTGACATTTATTTAATTATTCTAATTTAATTTTATTTTGGTTGGATGGGTTTTATTTTGAGTTACCTCCCACCTAGATGGGTCAGAGCACTATGTTTTGGTTTTATATTCTGCTATGGTTTCTATGGCTGGTTGCCATTACTAGAATCTTCCACATTACAAAGTGTACTTGCTGCAGAATATTGTGGAGCCAACAACAACAACACTAGACTAGCTGTTATATTCTCAACAAAACATCGATTTTCTAGTCTTCTGAGTAATAAGATATCATTAAAATATTCTCAATTGGATGTTAAATGATTTGCAAGAGTGGATAAAAAAGAAGGAAAATAAGAACTGCATTTACAATACACCACCACAAATCTATCATATTAAATTGACCGTGAACACCAGGATGTAGGGCCTCATATATCTAGAAAACTACTAAAATATCATCTGAGTGACTACACATATGTCTAGTGAAAAATAATGAAAGTTTAACACAAATGGCTACAAAATATGAAGACAAAATCTTTTGCTCTTCTGCGTTAAGTAATTCCAAGCAGAAGCTGAAATAATAAATAGTTGTGAGAAGAAAAGAGGAACAACATCATAAGTTATCGAGAAAATGTTAGAATTAGACAAGGAACGAGGCTACAAAATTATCATGCTTAAACTGTTGGCAAGAAAAGAATCCCTAAATGGTAAGTACCTGAAAAAAAATAAATAAATAAATAAAAAAGAGAAAAACTGAAGATGGTGAAAAGACAAACAAGGAAAATTATTCACTAATGGAAAAGCAGAATATTTGATTGTGATACAGCATTAAGGCCTTCCTATCATATATTCACCAACAACGAGTAATGAATTATTGTGCAGTCATGTGGCTAAGAGGTTATGTTGTTTGACTCATGGTTGTAAGATTGTGCTTTTGATTCTTGAACCGGGTGATGCATTGTGTTTTTGAGCAAAGCACTTCATTTCATGTTGCTCCAGTTCTCCTAGCTGGCAAGTAATCCTGTGATGGACCAGTTCTCATCCAGGTGGAGAGAATATATTGGGTCATCCCATAAATAATGTGGCTTTTTTATACTTCTTTTTTTTCTTCAAAATTAAGATAAGCAAAATTCTTTTTTAATCTAAAATATACTTTTCTTCATTTTCTACAATGCTCTTCTATCCCTTTGGTAGACTTTCAAGGCCCCTCTTCCAAAATTTATTTGTCCATGAGGAAAAATACTCCCCTAGTACTGTTCTGACTTCATCTACAGAATTCATATTTTTTCCATCCAAATGATTTTGAAGACAGCGTAATAAATGGTAATCAGATGGGGCAATATACAGCAAATATGGTGTGTGGAGTATTGTTTCCCATTCAAACTGCTCCAGCTTTTGGAATGTCATCCTCACTGTATGTGGCCGAACATTATCCTAATAGAAGAACAACTTCGTCTTGAAACCAAAGATGGTCTTTTTTTCTTCTAGCACTGACTTAAGCCACTCAAGCTGCTCACAGTAGATCTCCTTTGTTATCATTTGGTTTGGGTTTAAAAGTTCAAAGTCGACTAAACCTTTCATATCCCAGCTAACAGATAACAACATATATGATTTGAAGACCTTCTTTAGCCTGGGGTACCAGTGTTTTTCCTTTCCCTACCCATTGTTTTCAGCACTTGACATTTTTATATAGAATCCATTTCTCATCACCAGTCACTATTTGGTCCAAAAAAGGTTTATTTGTGAGATGTAACATCAAAGAAGAGTACATATTTGCTCTCTGCATGTGATTAGACTCGGCAAGTTTGTGAGGAACCCATTGACCCAATTTGCTGACTTTTCTGATGGCACGCAAGTATCAATGAATGGTTGAAGGATGAACTCCAAGCTTCTCTGCTAGTTCCTCAACAGCTACGATTGGATTTTGTTCCACCAGGGTTTGCAGGACATCCTCATCGAGCTCTACAGATCTACCAGGACAAGGCTCAGCTTCTAGGCTGTAGTTTCTGGCTCAGAATTTCTGGAACTACCGTTGACACTGGCTTATACTTATTGTGAGATCCTCATATACTGCATCAATATTCCTCACACTTTCCATTGCATTTCTGCCTTTATTGAACTCATAAAGCAAAATATGCCGAATATGCACCTTTGTTATTTCCATTATAGCTTTGAAAACATAACTGTTAAAACTGAACTGCACTCTTCAAAACTTGCACTAAGAATAAGTATAAAGCAAAATTAATACCTGCTTTTATAACAAGTTGATGCAGGTAGTTTATCGTGTCTCCCTCCGACTTTTAGTTCATGCAATTGAAAAAAACCATATTATTTATGAGATGACCCAATATATGTAATGGAAGCCAGGAAACCTGCAGGAAATAAATTCTTAAGCAATTGCCAGATATACGGAAGTTAGGAAGAAATAATTAATTAAATAGTTTCTAACAGCCTAAACTTAAATCAAAAGGAATTCATCTATATTCATGAACTCAAAATGCAAAGATGAATGAAACTGTTACAAGATGTCTGCTTCCTTGGCATGGCCAGAATAATCAGGAAAATATTAGCTAACTGAAAAGAATGGATAGCTGCAGGTAATAAAGTTCGCTATACATGTAAGACTCCTATGATGGTAGCATTTGTTTACAAGAAGCAATACCAAAAGAAGAAGACTTGAATACATGTACACATGCACGTGCATGCATACACAAGTATCATCATTATTAACCTCATCCAAATTGTGCCAAGGTTGACTTTACCATTCATCCTTTAGGGGTCAATAAAATTAATTCCAGTTGATCGCTAAGGTCTATGTAATCGCTGGTTTTGTGCCAAAATTTAAAATCATTATTAACCTCATCGTTTAATGCCTGCTTACCATGAAGGCATGTGTTGGACACATACTACGAGATTTATTCTGTTTCCTTCAACTGAATCAACTCACAAATCTTTCATCAACCTAGATCTATAAGGAAAGACACTTCTTCAAGGTCCTACACAAGGTGTCTCTACCTGACACCGTTTGGATCTGAAGCAAATTTCTTAACCAGACAGCAGCGTCTGTTGCCCCTGTGTCATGACAAAACATGCATTGATGCAGACAACTATATAAGCAAAACACTAGAACTGCACAAATATAATGGTAGTAGATACTGCATGTGTATGTTGCATAGCTTACTTTTAAATTGTCAGTAGATACAAAACCAAAAGAAAACACTTCACATTGCTAATACCAACAGAGCTGCACATGATAGTTGCAGTGATTGTATGCAAATAGAAATAAGACTGAATGATGATGGTGGTGGTGGTGGCAATGATGTAGATGTTAATATTGATGATGATGACTATAATAATGATAAGAAAAACAACAACAGTAGTGATAACAACGTTAGTAATGATGATGATGAGGAGGAGGAGGAGAACAGTGGTGGTGACAGCGATGATGATGTTGATGGTGGTAGTGATTGTGATGATGGTGAGAAGAAGGAGGGGAGGAGGAGAAGCGGAAGAAGAAGAAGAAAAAGAAGAAGGGGAAAATGAAGAATTATAATACAGAAATGATTAATGTTCACTCCTTCTATTACCGGTTCCTGTTACCAGAATTGTCTTATGAAAGTGGATCATTATAGAACAATTCAAGAGTTGCACATGTTATGTAATTTTCTTCAGAATTCTTCATGTTGCAATTGTTTGTAATTGAAAAGAAAGAGCGGAATCGAATTGATTCTTCCTCTTAACTCTATTATTTGATGCTATCCAGCAGTTTATGGGTATTTCCGGCACTCCATATATTGCGATTGCTCCTTGTGTTTTATTTTTTTTTTCTTTAGCTTTTGTTATTACAAATTTTATTTATTTATTTATTTATTTATTTATTTATTTTTGATTGCCTGTACAAATGAGCACCAATAATTCTTAGTCGAATATTCTTATTATTGTAGACTTATACTGAGCAATTTCGACTCACTTGTTTTAGAAGATCTGTGACCCCCAAATTAGAGCTCAAAGTGTTCAAAGGTGATCTCATATGTTGAGGCGCAATGGCCTAGTGGTTAGGGAAGCAGACTCACGGTCATAGGATCACGGTTTCGATTCCCAGACCGGGTGTTGTGAGTGTTTATTGAGCAAAAACACCTAAAAAGCTCCACGAGGCTCCGGCAGGGGATGGTGGCGAACCCTGCTGTACTCTTCCACCACAACTTTCTCTCACTCTTACTTCCTGTTACTGTTGTTGTTGTATAGCTTCGGATTGAGTGAGATTGAGTAGAACAAATGATGTGATGAATTCCAGCCATAACTGTTGTTGGCACTCCATCGCTTACGACGTCGAGGGTTCCAGTTGATCCGATCAATGGAACAGCCTGCTCGTGAAATTAACGTGCAAGTGGCTGAGCACTCCACAGACACATGTACCCTTAACATAGTTCTCGGGGATATTCAGTGTGACACAGTGTGACAAGGCTGACCCTTTGAATTACAGGCACAACAGAAACAGGAAGTAAGAGTGAGAGAAAGTTGTGGTGAAAGAGTACAGCAGGGTTCGCCACCATCCCCTGCTGGAGCCTCATGGAGCTCTTAAATGTTTTCGTTCAATAAACACTGACAATTCCCGGTCTGGGAATTGAAACCGCGATCCTATGACCGCAAGTCCGCTGCCCTAATCACTGGGCCATTGCGCCTCCACGATCGTTTACCTAATACTACATCATCCAATTTTTAAAGATGGCATGCAGCAAAAGAGGGAACATTTAGTTGCAATTTCTAGATGACAATGTTAACTATGTCACATACCTAGTGCCAGTTGGGATGGTAGTAGTAGTTGTACTGGTGGTGGGTTAAAGTTTTTGTCAAAAATGAACGAATCTAAATTCAAATCTGATCGAGATTTAATTTCAGAGTTTAATCATTATCGCATTATTATTGATGCTATTTAAAATTATCATTATTATTATCATTATTATTATTATTATTGCTATTATTCCTTTGATATCAGCTAGATAACAAATATTGCCTGAGCAACAATCAATTACCTAAAGCAGGCATTGCATTGTAATATTAGTATTCAAATATAGCTTTTAGTTTAGTCATTCTTGGGTTGTCATTCTTTGAGAGAGTAATAAAGAAGAAACAATGTTTTTCGTATATAGATTACAAGGACAAGAACTGACCTAGAGCATGAGCTTTATGGTGAAGTACTATTCATTGCACTCTGAATATGTTAGGATTTCCTTGGAGTTTTTCAAGGAAGCCACTGGCTGTTTCCTTTATAACCCTCAGGTTACATTTTCTCTCTTCTAATCACCTTATACTCTGATAATCACCAAAAGATTACATTATAAACAAAATTTTTCTCAATTAAAGATAATATCACTTCAATACCTCCAGCGTCAGGCTCTTTCTAAGCTATTTTAATCATAATTACAATAGAAATAATAACAATTATATTTACATTAAATAAAACAATAATTCATTATATTACTGATGGTATTATTTTCTTAATTAATACAAGTATTCCCTGCCATCTTATCAATACTAATTACACTATATCAATCAATTTTAAACTTATATTTCTATCATTTTTTTATTAATATCAAAACAGATAAAAATCATATCTTACTATTACATCAACTATTATGTATTATTACCTAGTGGTCCAATCCCAAGTGGTATTGTTTCCATTTTTAGGAGTCTCATTCTGTATTATTTTAATTTGTAGGTTTTTATACTTGGAAAGTTTATCATATTCTTTGGCACGTATCTTTTTATCAGATGGTATCATCCGATCTATAGATAGGCTGGTCTTGTTTTTGGCATCTTTAAAAAGTCTGAGCAGTTGGTATTATGTAGTAAAGATTGTATGCCAACGTAACATGGCAGTCCTGGTTTAGGACTAATGTTGCTGTAATTTAGTCCCAGGAGACGTCGTCTCCAGCTGGCTATACAACACGATCTGTGTCCTTATATTTTCGAACAGCTCAAAACAATATCTGTGTAATGCGATTTCTGGGTTATTTCTCTTCATCAGCACAGAATAATTGTTCGGCTAGAGGTGGCGCTGCTAAATTCCTGTTCGAAATGTATAGTTTTCAAAGTTACAACTAGTCTCTGATTTATAAATTAGGAAATTACTATTTTGAAAACTATATATTTCGAATGGGAATTTAGCATCTGGTAATTGGATGCCTTCATTGTTGACTACCTGTCCCTTTCTCATGACTAACATTGCACCATTTATCTATGTAAATTACTATTAGTTTTTTTTTTTTATTATTATTGAGTGAAAGAGCAGTACATGCCATTAAGGTGACACTGGGATAGAATATACAAAGTTCAATATACCCATCGTGGCTACCCGGTCGATAAGGGTACATCAGGCACATGCATCACAGCCATATGTGTGTGATATGGTGATCTCATATCAAGATATAAAGTGCATGACCTTTCAGGTGGGGACTTGTTAGAATTTTCTTCAGATCAAGTTGCTCATCTCGCTCAAAAGGTCCCTGAATAAGGGTTGTTTAAGGATGTTAAACAAAACAGCCATGTGTCCAGAGGTGAATTATTCAAACCCCCCAAAATTCCTCTCAACATATGGCTATGTTGCTCCCCATCTACTTCTGCTCATGATCAGAGATGCACATATCGTCAGCCACCAAGGGACATGCTCAACTGGTTAAGGTCAAACAACTGAGAAACAAATCTGTGGTATTGAACAGAATATTTGCTGTAGACCATCTTTCATCCCAAAACAAAACAATGTAAATGATAACACTTCCAATCCATTAAGATGAGAAACCTTGAGGGTCAGTGCCTGCTAATGCATCAGGGCATTTATAATAATAATAATAATAATAATAATAATAATAATAATAATAATAATAATTATTATTATTATTATTATTTGTATTATTATTATGAGTAGCAGCAGCGGTGGTGGTGGTGTTGGTATTTTGTTTTCCCTCTCAAAAACTGTTGTTAGTGTCTAGGAAAACTGTTCATTCATTGAACCAATCATCCAAGCATGTGATTTTATTAAAGTGATTTCCAAAAATTACTTAAATGGTTTACCTTCAATAACTTTTAGTAATTGCATCCCCCACCTCCACGCACTGACACACACCACACACACACAGGCACACACTGACACAAACAATCACACACACACACACACACATGGAAGCACACAGAGAGACTCAGAAAAAGACACACATATGTATATACATACCATCTGACTTGCACACACACATACATACACACCTGCATACATGCATACATATGTGCATACATACATATGTACATACATGCATACATGCATACATACGTACATACATACATATGTACATACATACATACATGCATACATACGTACATACATGCATACATACATACCTTCATACATACGTATATACGCATTCATAGTTTGAGACACAGTTACATGCATACTCATGCATACACATACTGAATTATACTCTTACATGGTTATACATCTACATGCAGTAATACATACAACTAAAAACATTCCCGCCACACACAAACACAAATGCATATAAGCCATACATTAACACACACACACACACACACATTCACATACATACATGAAGTGTTAAAAATACATATAAATATATCTTTAATAAATATAATAAAATGCTATTGAAGAAACCAAAATTCCCACAGGAGTTTAACCGAGTGAAGTAGACTTGAAAAGTACTTTTAAGCTTTTACAACTAGAAATCATCAACATATCTTTTATCCATTACCTGTCTCATTCATTAGACTGTGGCCATGCTGGGGCACCGCCTTGAAGTACTTTTAGTCAAGCTAATCGAAACCTGATTTCATTTCTTTAAAGCCTGGTACTTATTTTATTGATCTCTTATGCTGAACTGCTAGGTTACGGTGATGGGAGCACACAACGTAGTGGAGGGGGACAAACACAGACACAAAGACACAAACAAACACATATTTTGGGCTTCTTATAGTTTCCTTCTCCCAAATCCACTCACAAGGATTTAGGTGGCCCAAAGTAAGCCACCACACTGCAATTGTGTTTGTTTCAGTACACAATCTCAGATCAAGTCACTTGCTATGCAAGTACATCTCTGAAATTTTAGGTAAATTTAGCCAATTGACAGCCACAGGTACATTAGTGTGTGTTTCCATAGTAACAAGCCTAGTTGTCTACTGAAAACTACCAGAATCACTTCATGTAGTTTCTTTATCTATCTTCTTTGACAAATGCCTATTTTCTGAACTTCTGTTTTTGAATCTTTGCTACAAACATGAACTAATTATTTATATTGTTACAATATAATGTACAGGTTGTGTTTTTACAATTTAACATACATTTTGTTTTTTTTTGTGTAATTTGTTGCAAAAATAAATTTTATTGAGGATTTTTCCATGCTTATATTATTTGTTCCAATCAGTCAAATCGTCCAACCCATGCTAGCATGGAAAGCGGACGTTAAACGATGATGATGATGTATTACATGATTTTATTCATTAAAACTTATTAAAACTTGCAAATTTCTTACAACTTTCATTGCTGTAATATATTGCTTTCATTTTGTTTAATAAAAGTTTCTCATAATATTGTGATAGACAGCTATCATGTTGAAAATGCTAGCTTCCAAATTC
Source organism: Octopus bimaculoides (assembly GCF_001194135.2). Lineage (NCBI taxonomy): Eukaryota > Metazoa > Mollusca > Cephalopoda > Octopoda > Octopodidae > Octopus > Octopus bimaculoides. The sequence continues at coordinate 52,543,150 of NC_068992.1, forward strand.
TGGTTTCTGACTCAGTAAAAATGATCAAATTTTAAACTTCTATAACATTTTTTCTAAAGTTTTTTTTAGCTTGTAACAATTGAATGACAAAATCAGATTCAGCATTAAAAAATTACATCAATATTCCAAATTTGAAAATTTTAACTTAATTCTAAAATTTCAAAAACTGTGACAGCAATATAAAAGATTGCTTGCTCTTTTCATTCCCCCATTGTGGCCTTTCTACTATCATTGCTTCCTTTCTCTCTCTCTCCTTCTCAATCTCTATCTCTTTCTCTTTCTCCATTTAGTGGAGAAAGTACAGTGTTGAAGTTTCTTTTGTTCTGTCTCACTGAGGGCTTACCAAACCCTTTAATGCTATTGACAGAGGAAAACAAACCCAGCATTATCTGTAAAATAGCTGGCAATAGAAAGGGCATCCGGCCACTATAATTAAACTCTTATGAGCACCAGTTTATGTGAGCAGTTGCTCCCAATGAAAGATATTATTCAAATGTGATCAAACATGATAGCATGAGCACCTTTGATCATAGGTGTCTCATTGATCCCATTGACATGGGGTTATAAACAACAACCTACCGTGATGATCTGTCAAACCAGGAACCTTTAAATAGCTGCCCAACTTGCAAGATATATCAGGTAAATATCAACTAAATCACACTTGTATATTAGGAAGAGAAAGAGGACATAGATTATGCAGTTCTCTTGAATAACTTTGAAAAAAAGAAAAACAGGATCGTCCAGGCTGGAGTGTCAATGATCGTATAACTGCTTGATTAAAATTGGTCTGTTTCTATTACAAGCAAACATCTTGTCATAATGACAATGTATGGCTGGAGATAGCATTCAGATATTTCTAAAATTATATCCTTTCATCTTAAAAGCAGCTAGAGACTGATATAGTCTTTGACAACTTTAAAAGATTGCCGTGGATAGAGCACTTTTGATCCTGGTTCCATTCAATCAGGACCTACATAAAGCCACCAACAAAAACAAGAACAGCAAAATCAACAGAAATAACAACAGCCTATATTAATAATCTGAAGCTACACTAGCTTTGAAAACTGATGTTTGCTCATTGATCAAGTGAAATGCTAAAAATAAACACTTTTTATCATGAAGCGATACGAATGTACAATTCTTTACTTACATTTCATTTCATGCATTAGGTTACATTCAGAAAGGACTTGCCACAGGTGATTATGTAAATTAATGTCATTTGTTTCATGGACAAGCCAACAGCAACTATTTCTTTGTGAGTGAAATTGCATAGACAGATGCCTTCAGAAAGCCCATTGGATAGATAGTTCTTGTAATTTAAAGGCAGTGACCTGAATAATAATAATAATAATAATAATAATAACAACATCGAGAAATACCTTAGGAATGAGAACCCAGGTTCGAAATTTCCCCAAAACACCTGATGAAGGTTGGAGGGTATGTCAGCTGAAACGTGTTAACAACAAGCAAGATGAGGAGAAATATCCATATAATGTAAATAATGTACATAATTCCTCATCTCTTAAATATAGAACTCGACAAAATAGTTAGCAACATTCTATGTAGGTCCACACGTTCTGAGTTCAATCTGTATCAAGGTTCATTTTGCCTTTTTCATTTCAGTATCAGTAAAATGAGTAACGGTTTAGAGCTGGAGTTGGTGTAAACAGCTTCTCCTCCTTACAACATAACTGGCTTTAGTGCCAAAATTAGAAAGAATCATTATCATCAGCATCATCATCAGCATAATCATGTTTCCCATCTTAGAGAAACATTTATAGAATTTCTACTTTGATATATCTTCTCAGAAAATTTTACATATTTGAAGTAGTCAAAAATTTTGTTCTAAATATAAATATTGTTTTATATTCTTTAAAAACCGAGGATAAAAAGCAGACTGCAAATATATTTAGTAATTTATCAAGAATATACAAGACAATAACATATGTTACTAAAACAGCTGAAGTTGTTTACTGTTTTAAAAATTATTGAGAGAATTTTCACTCAAGATACATACATCATATCAACAAACATAATCAGAACACCATACGATAAGAAAATGGAAAAGATTAAATCGCATTTTCAGCTGAAGCTAAGCTAAATAAAATTGCAAAAATTTAACAAAACAAATCTGAAATACTATAAAATTTACCAAGAGCTGTGATCTACACAAAACTCAAGACTACAAACAGAAGCAACATAAGCTTTAGGTCAATGGATTAAATACAATTTTAAAACTTCTCAAGGTACTTAAAGATGAAAAAAGAAATTATATAAAATGAAATATAAAAATGCATGGTTTCTATCCTTGAAATTATAAAAGAAACATTACAATTTTAGCATTTTCTTTTACAATTCTGTCTGCTAAAAGTTAAAAAAAGTAAAAATTCTTCAAAGAAGAATTCTTGCTTTTAAACTTTTAACAACACTTATTGTGTTTTATTGAAAAAGTATTTTTGCTTGTTTGAGATTTTGTTGAAATAAATTGGAAATTTGTTTATTTAAATATTTATTTATTTGTTCAGATAACTCTGTTATTTGATTTTCTTATTTTCTTTCAAGAAATATTATTTCAACTGAACATGGAAAGACTTTGGATTTGGAGATTAATCACCACCAGTATTCCTCCTACCAATACCTTCATTCACAGCATTAACTTTATCAAGAAGGGAGTTTCTAAATATTAAAAAATATATTCTGTATGAGGGTAATTATGGTTTCCTTTATACTGCTGTAAGAAACTCATTATGAAAGTTGTGAATGTCATTGCATAAGGATTTAATATTGATCAGATTGTCATACACCATCTTCCAATAATCAGACAAGAGCTCAGATCCAATGGTGACATAAACAAATTATTAAGAAGATTTGACATGGCTTGTTTTACCCACAGCTTCTCAACAGTTTATAAAGAGGATATCAACATTTATTTATTTCTACAAATATTATGGACATCTAGATGGATTTCCGTTTCCTGTTCCACATTTTTAGGAAAAAAAATTAAATTTTAGGTGCAGGAATAGCTGTGTGGTAAGAAGTTTGCTTCCCAACCACATGATTCCAGGTTCTGTCCTACTGAATGGTACCTTGGGCAAGTGTCTTCTACTATAGCCTCGGGCTGACCAAAGCCTTGTGAGTGGATTTGGTAGACAGAAACTGAAAGAAGCCTGTCGTATATATAAATGTATATATTGTGTGTGTGTCTGTGTTTGTCCCCCACCATCATTTGACAACTGATGTTGGTGTATTTACATCCCTGTAACTTAGCCGTTCAGCAAAACAGACCATTATAATAAGGACTAGGCTTACAAAGAATAAGTCCTGGGGTCGAGTTCTTTGACTAAAGGCTGTGCTCCAGCATGACTGCAGTCAAATGACCAAAACAAGCAAAAAGAATAGAAAATTAAATAATGTAAAAAAAACTCTTGCTGCTTATCTTCCAAGCCTTGCTTTCAGCTTGGATGATACAGCAAGTACTAACTTGTACATATGTACATATCCACATATACAAACACTTACACACATAACAGGTAGTCACAAAGAAAAACATATCCTTATTCCAAAATTTCCTCCCATACCTACAGATGTTTCATTTGAATTTAAGAGGCTTCAGTTTCCAGTCAAACTAAGTTTTGGTATTTCAATTTCAATTAACAAATCTCAGGGCCAATTCCTCAAGGTAGTTGGACCTCATCTCTCTGCTACATGTTTCTCCCTCAGCCAACACTATGTTGGTCGCTCATGAGTTGGAAGCAGCTACAATTTATTCATTTGAACACCAACAAAAAATTTAAACAGTGAATATTGTTTACCCTGAGGTGCTTCAAGATCGACAGCTTTTCAGTTCTAAATTCTATTATCATTTCAATTTGAATATTTTTTAATAAAATATTGATATTTTGAAATAACTATAAGAAAAAAATACATCTTCATATTTATTGTTTACTAATCTGAATAAGAATAGCAGTAACCAAGGCAACGCCAGGTAATTCAGCTAGTATACTAAATAACAATTGTTTTTAACATAAGCCTATGGCCAGCAATCTTGAGAGATGTTATTCAATGTCTATGACTCCATTACTTGATTGGTATTTCATTTTATAGGCTCAAAATGATAAACAACAAATTTGAATTTGGTGAAATTTGAACTCAGTATGTAAAGAGCAGGTAGAAACAGTGTACGACATTTTTCTGGAACTTTAAGGATTCTACCAGCTTGCCACACTAAAAAAAAAGTTTCACATTTAGGCACAAAGCCAGCAATCATAAGTATTAGTCAAGATTATGATGAAATACAGTGGGCCAAACTACTACAACAAGAAGCTTAATATTGATTTCATATTTTTGGCACAAAGCCAGAAATATTGGAGGAAGTAGTAAGTTGACCACATGGACACCAGTGCTCCACTGGTGCTTATTTTACTGACCCCAAAAGAATGAAAGGTGAAGTCAACCTCAGTGGAATTTGAACTCAGTAATACACGTGTTTTCTGTTGAGGGCTTATATGCCCCACTGGTCGACTATTTTCTATAGCCAATATGCATTGAATGCTAACATGCTTAAGCTTATAATTATTATTTACAGAATATATATATATACATAGAATTGTTTTAAAATCCATGAGTCAGAATAAAAGGAATTCACATATTGCTTAAAAGAGATAGAGTGGGTGTAATATTATTAATAAGATATCATATTCTCATCTCAACTACTTTATCAATTAATTTTGCACCAGGTTTTAATCAGAAAAGGCTTAAATGAATAGGTTTAAAGGAACAGTATGGCACGGATTGCTTTTATACTTTTCTGATGATTACTAGGGTTATCTCAACTCCTGGTATGAAACTGATTTCTGAAGTGGCTAATATGAGAATATAATGCATTTTAAATATCAAACACACTCACTCACATATACATGTACTAACACATGCACACAAACACACATATATATATGAAATCAACAAGAAAAAACATTAGGGAAATCAATTTGAAATCTATTGTTGTGTGAATCTGTAACTAAAAGTATAAGATTTATGGTTTACAAAGAATTTATTTAATGCCAAATTTAAAGATTCAGATGATGATAAATAACTAAAATGATTTTTTAAAGAAATTTTAATATTACTTTGTGGTTTTATTATGTTGGCAATGTTTTAATTTGATATAAATTAAGGTTGGCCAACATAATGAAAATTTTCATATGCAATCAATCATACACACAGGCAAACACATGGAAATAGAGCTAACCACATATACAGAGAGATATATAGAATTATTTCCACTCATATACAAAAGTGTCTATGGATATACTGAATGGTAAAAGGTTATAGCATTATAAGCAACATTAAAAGATGTAGATTTAGAATCAATAATCTATGATGTAAAAAATATCAGTGATTCACTTGGTGGGTATGGAACTATATGTCGTTAGGTTATATATAAACATATGTACATATATATACAAATGCGTGAGAGTGTATATATATATATATACATATATATATATAAATATAAACACGCATACACATATATATACACATGATACACACATATATATATAGACATATATATATGTATATGTACATATATGTGTGTATGAATATATTTACATATATATATATGCATGTATATATATATATATATGTGTGTGTGTACCTACCACACTCTCGGAGTGGTTGGCGTTAGGATGGGCATTCAGCTGTAGAAACTCTGCCAAATCAGATTGGAGCCTGGTGTAGCCATCTGGTTCACCAGTCTTCAGTCAAATCGTCCAACCCATGCTAGCATGGAAAGCGGACGTTAAATGATGATGATGATGATGTATGTACTGTCTAAGAATCCATAAGTCAAAAACAATATGCACTCATATAATTGTCAATAGAATGGGTATATTAAACAAAGTGTACAGTATTCATATATATTCATTATGGCCGATTTTACCATTCAGTTTTGCATTAGGGGTTCAGTAGGGTTTTAGATAACAACCCACTCGAGGTTACATAATTGGGCCTCTAGTGCAAAACTGATTGGGACTAAATTGGCTGTAATGGATGTAGGCAGTGACAGAGTGAATTTTTAAAACTTATATATCTAATGTCCTTGTAATCTTTTGTGGCTGTGTGCTTTTACTTCCTTAATTATTGGTTCATGTACTTTATTCATCTCTGCACTTGGTCTGCTTATGAGGTTGTTATGTCCCAGCATATGAGCTGCTTCTTTAAGCTTAGCATAGCTAATACAGAAATTGGTTACAGCAGTGTAGTCAGTCCCTAGAGATCGTGAGTTCAATCACAGGCAAGGCACTGAGGTGATTCACAAAAAATCAACTGAAGCAAAAAATGTCATGAAACGCAGAGAGCAGAATGAGAATAGTGTGCCCCTGTGGATCAAATAAGGCATTACATTCATAATTTTGATACAGCAAATCAATACAAGTTCAATACAAGACTCCTGGAGCATACAACAGCCAAAATGTAGTGAAAGCAACACTCAAGATGAGGACACTAGTTTGACTAATATAAACAGTACACATAATACAAATTCCTTATCTCACAAATATAGAATTTTATAGCTGGGAGAGAATCCAATGAATTCTTTATATACGACTAATTATGTAAATAAACGTTTATAAGGAAGGAAAATTAAAGATGGGGAGTGGCTGTGTGGTAAGTAGCTTGCTTACAAACCACATGGTTCCGGGTTCAGCCCCACTGCGTGGCACCTTGGGCAAGTGTCTTCTACTATAGCCTTGGGCCGACCAAAGCCGTGTGGGTGGATTTGGTAGACGGAAACTGAAAGCTAGATTCCCTTGTTCGAAAATATAAGGTCACAAATCATGTTGTATAGCCAGCTGGAGACGATGTCGCCTAGGGCTAAACTACAGCAACATTCGTCCTAAACCAGGACTGCCATGTTATGTTGGCAAAAATCTTTACTCCAGAGTACTGTTGCTGAATATCTCAAATTGTGAGATTTAAAAATAATAATTTTTGGATGAAATACTGCTAAGCATTTCAGCCAATGTGCTAATGATTCTTTTTACTCATCACCTTTTTGGACCCCAGCAGAATTTGTGCCAGTTCCCTGCCTTAGGTAGATATAAATATTGTTAATTGTAACATATATCAGAATTCTATACAATTAACTGAAGAAAATAAGTAAAGGATTTAGTTCAGTAAAAGATGGTTAACTGAAGAACATTGATATTGTTTTTGAGAATCGATGAACTATTTAAAGAGAACCAAGAGAGAAACAAGCACGGCTAATTTGATACGTGATGTGAATAAAGAAATTTTCTTCACAAATTTCTCGAAAATCTATTTAGAAAATTAGTGAAGTGTCAACCAATCTTTAAGAAAGAAGAATATTTGTACAGTTACAATTAAGACTTACTCATGTTTTGTAGAAAACTGTGTCTTGTGGCAGATTAGAAGGATGATAAGCATGATATACATGTGTGTGCATGTGTGTATGTTATATATTATATATATGTGTATATATATATAATATATATATATATATATATATATATATATATATATATATATATATATATGTGAGTGTGTGTGTGTGCATATGTTTTATATTATAATATAGTTGATGTTGACTACACTTCTATAAATTCAAATTTCTGCCTGAGGAGCAATCAGCAGATGCTATGTCAATAAAGAAATAAATTATGGATACACATATAAATACACACACCCAAACAAATACATCCTTTCACTTGGTTCAGACATTTGATTGCTGTCATGCATATATATGTTTCAATACATATGTCTTTATTATTATTTAGCAGAAGCTACAGAGTGACTCAAAGTCCTAAAGTTCCATGTGTTGGCACTTACCAAATATCGATAAGTGCCAATGCACAAAACACTTGGAACCAGATAAAATAATAATAAATAAATGGTAAATAAAATAATAATAAATAAATGGTAAATAAAATAATAATAAATAAATGGTAAATAAAATAATAATAAATAAAATGCTAAATAATAATAAAAATATACATATACTCATATTTTGAGTTGTATTTTTCATATTTGCATCATATTACCTATATATAGAGATGCAGTATGGAATTTTGTCAGTGATCAGGTCATGGTCTCAAAGAGACAAAATTATTTTGGCAAATTAAATTTAAATGTTGAAGTGAATATAATGGCTTTTGTGTGTTTTTAAATGGCTTATAAACACCTTCCATGCTGCAATAGTTTTTGTTTCAACACATGATCTCAGATCAGGTCACTTGCTATGCAAGTACATCCCTGTAATATATACACACACACACACACACACACACACACACACACACACAAATGAAAATAACACTGACATCTCATTTTAACAGATATTTACCAAAATTGTATAAAAATATCTTGTAACACTAAAGAGTAAATTTATTTAATAAAATCGCTATTGGCTTCAACTTCTCCTGCAACCCCTGTTTAAGTTGGTGAATGCTGCCATAATCCTTGCCATCAGTTCATCTTTGATGTTTTGATGTTATAAGGAGTTTTGTTGGTCTCTTGCTCAGCTGCGCTCCACACATAATAATCAAGGGGTTTGCAGGTTGGAGAGTTAAGTGGCCAGGTGTTAGGGGTGATGTGGTCACAGAAATTGTCTGACAGCCATGACTGGGTTCTCCTGCTTTTGTGGCATGGTGCAGAATCCTGTTGTCAGACACAGGCTCTTCCAGTAGCAACCATCT
>NC_068992.1:52551873-52557221 GCF_001194135.2 Octopus bimaculoides
ATCCTGTTGTCAGACACAGGCTCTTCCAGTAGCAACCATCTTGACCCAGTACAGCATCACCCACTACAGTCACTTGATGTAGGCCTCCATGTTGAGTCTGAGGTCATGTGGGAAGATGAATGGAGGTATAACGCCACCATCACTAGTGATCACTTCAAACACCATGATGTTGACTGGATGTTTGATTTTTCTCTCTCAATATATGTCTTCAGATTACACTGTCCTCAGATCGACACCCAAACATTCTGAAATGTTCATATTGGAGCTTCGGATGCGTATGCCAAGCAGTACCACATGTTTTTTTCAATATTTCTGACAAAGCCAACTGTGTCATGGTGTTGTTTTTCTCACAGACAGTGCCCAACTCACCCTACTATACTGTGTAGTCGACAAAATCAAAAACATATAATGCACATGTGCAAAATTAAAAATATAAGATGACGACAATTTACCCATCACACCCTGTACATATTTATGTGTTCAAATGTGTACATGTGTGTGGTTGTGTGTGTGGGTATGTTTTGTGTGGTGTGTGTGTGTGGGTATGTTTTGTGTGGTGTGTGTGTGTTAGTGATTTGTGATAAGACACATAAAGCTAGTATGATGTGAATGAATATTGCTTTGGGTTCTCTTGACAAGTATGCGCATTTGTTCAAAATCTGTACATAATATACAAGATCTATTTATCTTTTAAATGTACAGAATTCTTTGTATAATATTTTAATTCTAATATAGTCATATTTTCAGAATTCAATGAACACATCAATCATGGAATCTCTACGTTTTTTACTGTTACTGTTAAATATTTTGAAGGTTAGAGTGTTCTATGTAAAGATGTTTGCCTCCAAACCACATATGTGGTATCTTAGGTGTCTTGCACTATAGCCCCTGGGCCAACCAAGGCCTTGTGAATGGATTGGGTTGACAGAAATTGAAAGAAAGATTGCTGTGTATGCACACGCGCACACACACACACACACACACACATTTACACACATATATATATATAGATAGATAGATATAGATATATGCATATATATATACATATATATACATATATATATATATATATATATATATATATATATATATATATATATATATATACAGAGAGAGAGAGAGAGCGAGAGAAAGAGAGAGATACATACACATATACATGCATATGCACACACACACTTATATAGACACATGTATATTTACACACACACACATACTAATAGCCAAAGAGAACATTGTTATGCATGTAAATGTGACCTCCAGTACTCTGTGTAACTTCCTCATCACTATTGTACTTTCCTCTCCGTTTCTCTTCAACTATTTAAGTGAGTTGAAATCTGCCAAATGAGAAATTGAACTTATGAACTCTATCATATGACTGTCTATATATGCTTTTGTTAATAAATGTGTTCAATCTTAAAATATGGCAGGAGTATAATATACATGAAACCAGAATTATTTTCCAAACATCACAAGAGGTCATAAATTATACAAAATGTCTTCCATTCAAATCTGAATATTTACCATTCTAGGTTTCAACACAGTTTCGTTTGTTACTGATGTTGGATAAACCTTTTGCTATTGTTGGATAAAACTTTTAGTATCGTTGGATAAATATTTTTCCTCGTTTCGTTACGAAATAATAATACACATTATAATGACAGCTATGCTAGCTTAGATACGTTAAATCTATAAAATGACACTAAATCGATTCTGATCATTTCTTCTGTTAATCTTCACCTTTTTAGGTCATTGCTGACCAGCCATTTCTAAATATTTGCTTTGCAATCTCTATTCTGGCTACTATTCCACCTGCTCATAACAGCAAAGCAGAATCCCCTACAGGGCTGCCTGATCTGCTAAATAAAACAACCAAATTTTCCTCAATTTAACCCTAACTGTCTTTATCAGGGTTAATCAAGGGCTGAACAACAGTAACACTTTCTCACAAGTCTGTGAGAGAGCCTTGATAGGGTAAGTTAACTTACTAGAAATAACAGTCAGATTTCACTCAGTTTATATGCCACTATCATAAAAAAGGAAGAGCAAATTGCACACAGTAGTTTTAGGTACATGTTTGATAATTGGTGATCAATGAAGGGTATGTTTCCGTCTACCAAATCTACTCACAAGGCTTTGGTGGGCCCGAAGTTATTGTAGAAGACACTTGCCTAAGGTGCCATGCAGTGGGAATCAACCCAGAACCATGTGGTTGGTAAGCATCCTACTTGCCACACAGCCACTCCTGTGCCTTAGTAATATTTTCTTAACTAGGAACAAGATAAGCAATTTTAAGGGGAGGGGTTAGTTGAAACCATCAAACTTATTTGTCTGGTACTTTATTTTATCAACCCTGAAGGTACAAGAGCAAAGTTGTCTTTGGTGCTATTTGTAATCAAAATGTAAAGAGCTGGAATGCCTAGCACAAAGCAATTTGTCCAACACTCCAATGATTTTGTTCACCATGTTAATGTATGTATAAATAATACATCACTTCTCATGATCCCTAGTGGCATTTTCCCCATTGTAAGTGGTCAACTTCATGTTATGTCACAGTCTGATTTGTAAATATAAATCTTTTATGGATGCTTCTTGGAATCAGGAATGCTAGGAATGAGTCACGTGCCTGAGAAGGAATATAAATCAAATCTTTGGCTCTGATTCTCAAGAATTTGCTCTTGTGATATAAGCACATGCCAAAATAGTAAGTTAAACTAGGGTGCCTGTATGCTTTCACTTGATCAGTAAGATAGTAGCTAAATTGCCCTTAATCATATGCTACTATCTTAAAAACAAAGCATATACTTTAACTGATGTAGTCATAGACATGATACACCTGAAAATAATAAATGTGGAAGCACATCAAGTGTCACCACTTGATATGCTGAACATAGCAGCTACATTTCCCTTATAGCACAAACTACTAACCCCAGGAAAGAAGAAGAATGCATTGAAATAATGCTGTCCAATGACTGGAATGAGTGAAAGAATAAAAAGAAAAAGTGCTATATTATGTTGTTTATTTTAGTTACTTATCTTAGATCAATCATCTTTGAGCAGCTCAGTGATAAAAGTCGTTCCAATTATGACCATCCTGTTTATATATATATATTTTTTTTTTCGATACAGTTCTTCTAAGGCTATCTGGTTAAATGTGACAACACCTTTTCTAAGATAGTAGGTTGTAATATAAGGAATATATAACTGCTATTTCTAATAGGAATAACTTTGTACTGATTTCTTCAGTTGTCTGAATCACTGTGTAGTAATTAAAATATACGAAAATTATTCTATTTACAAATCATTTGGATTAATCTTACCATTTCTGAAAACTTTGTATCCGGAATCGACTCATCAAATATTATTAATGAAATATTGAAATATATGGTTTTATGAAATTTCCCCTTATTACACTCCATTGACCTTATATTAATTAAGTTTTCCAACTGCAACAACCAACATTTATAAGTTTTCCCCTAAAGTCATTTAAATATCTAAATTCTTCTAAACGAAGTTAAAGTTTGTGTTTATCCTCATTTGAAATAAAACTAATGTATCTCCAGACATATTTGAATTGATGGTACATGGAACAGTTTTTTTTTTTTATCTTTTACTCACTCCACCTTCATTGTTCACCTTAATTACCTTAATTACAAGATACAAACAATTGTTTTAAATTTAAATTGATAATTATATCGGAATCAAAGAAATCAATGAAACACATGAAATACAAAGCAAGTACAAGAGAAATGAAATGCTTATGTTAATTAGCAATATTGTTTCTCTGGACAAAATGCAATCTTTTGTCAAACTCAGTCAGCAGCTAAATTCCAAACACAATATTCTTTAATCTCTTCATTTTGGTTTCTCTTCAGAAATGGATATTCTTAGCTGTCTGCTGCCAACAATGAATTATAACAATATTGTGAATAGATTACCTGTAATTGAACTATTAGATTTAATACACACTGATTTTATTTCAAAATTACATAAGAGTTTGATTCTTATGGAAAGCAAACACACCATTACCAGCTTCTGTTGCACAAATAACAGAGCATTTCAAAAACGAGTGGCAAAATTTGGAGATGGTTGGGACGTGCTTTGTTGTTCTTGTTTAACTCAGATCTACTGTGATGTAGTAGACCTATGACCAAAAGAGCGTCAGATGTAACCATCCTGTCTTTTATGTAGACACGATATATCAAAACTACTGTAGCTCAATTGTGTTTCACGTTGTTGTTTTGATAGAATGTTGTAATACAAGGGAGATTTGGTTTGCTATTTCTAGCAGATTGATTAACCACAAAGAGGCTTTGATGTATTTTTTGATTTAGGATGCAGTTTATTAACATCATCAGCTAGCATATTAATTATATGCCATGATTAATTTCCTTGCATTACCTTCATTACATAATCCAGCAAGAGTCTTAGCTATTATGTTCATTGAACATTGATTCATTAATTCATTGAACATACAGCTATAAATATTAACGATGCAGGTTAATAAAATATTTGGCAGCTCAAACTTTAGTATGATCATTGTCTACACTTGCCTCATTTCTAACTTGTGGAAAGCATAAGAAAAATTTATGGCAAACCAGCACACTAACTAACTGGTGACACACAAAATCCAGCTGAAAATAAAAATTACAACTCAAAAACTTGGAGATCTCAGACAATACAGTGCTACATTAAAATGTCTATGTTTAATATTTCTGTCATTTCAAATAGATTCCATCCTTATGCCATGGTTTGTGATAATCCATTAGTTTTTAACTCTTTAGCATTTAATCTGGCGCAGGAGTGGCTCTGTGGTAAGTAGCTTGCTTACCAACCACATGTACCCTTAACATAGATCTCAGAGATATTCAGCGTGACACAGTGTGACAAGGCTGACCCTTTGAATTACAGACACAACAGAAACAGAAAGAAAGAGTGAGAGAAAGTTGTGGTGAAAGAGTACAGCAGGGTTCCCCTGTCAGAGCCTCGTAGAGCTTTAGGTGTTTTCGCTCACTAAACACTCACAACACCCGGTCTGGGAATCGAAACCGCGATCTTATGACCGCGAGTCTGCTGCCCTAACCACTGGGCCATTGCACCTCCACCCAAGAGTCTAGTACTCCATGATCAAACACAAAACCACATGGTTAAAAAACAAATTTCTTTAAAACACTATCATACCTGCACCTCTAAATATAACTCTCAGGAAAGTTTTCACTTCTAAAGACTTTGTTAATATTTTGAAAAATTACATAATCTTCTTAATAGCAACTCATCTCAACGTTATTTAGACATTTCCTTAGTATAGCAATGAGTTCCCTAAATTCTTTAGATGATTTACTAATATATAT
>NC_068992.1:52557239-52574088 GCF_001194135.2 Octopus bimaculoides
ATATATATATATATATATATATATATATATATATATACAAGAACTCTACAGAAGAGATATATAGTATTCAGTAACTGTTTATCATTTTGTTTAAGAAGCAACAAAACAGGAGACAAGACGATGATGGAAAGGAATATAGAGTGTTGTTACAAAATAAGTTATAGATAAACCCATTGTGTATCAGTCTTAAGACACATTATCATAGTTAAAACTTATAATGAGTAAACTATGGTAAATCAATTGGTAAATCATTGGATATAAGAAATATCATTGCAGCTAAAACCATGATTCGTTCATCTTTAAGACTTGTATTGTAAACCAGGTAATATTTCCATAGTTTTAAAGGCAGCAAGCTGGTAGGATCGTTAGCAAGCTGGACAAAAGGCTTAGTGGTATTTTATCTGTCTTTTTGCTTTGAGTCCAGCTGAGGTTGACTTTTCCTTTCACCCTTTCAGGATCGATAAAATAAGTACCAGTTGAGTATCAGGGGTTGATGTAATTGACTTACTCCGCCTTTGAAATTTCCGGCCTTGTGCCAAAACTTCAAAACAATCTTTCTGTAGTCTTGCATTGATTCTGTTAGAGGAGATAACGAAACAATAATGATGGTAGGTTCTCTTTGATATCCAGTTTAATCATTATTTTGTTGTTGGCACTCCGTCGGTTACGACGTCGAGGGTTCCAGTTGATCCAATCAACGGAACAGCCTGCTCGTGAAATTAAGGTGCAAGTGGCTGAGCACTCCACAGACACTTGTGAGTGGATTTAGTAAATGGAAACTGAAAGAAGCCCATCGTATATATATATATTTCTATGTATATATTAGTGTCTTTGTATGTGTCTCCTCCATTGCTTGACAACCAATGTTGGTGTGTTTATATTCCCATAACTTAGCGGTTCAGCAAAAAAAATGATAGAATAAGTGCTAATCTTACAAAGAATAAGTCCTGGAGTCAATTTGTTCGACAACAGGCAGTGCTCCAGCATGGTCACAGTCAAAAGACTGAAACAAGTAAAATGATAAAGGAATAAAAGAATGCACACTGATAAACACACACACACACACACACACACACACACACACACATATTTACATAGAGAAAATTATATATGAAATTACAAAGCCTTTTGTACAGGGGACAACATAGGACCTCTTTTCTACCTAGTACACTCTGTGAAGTAATTCATATTAGGCAAAGCAGTTAACTATAGAAATTAACTTAAAATTGAAACACACAAACAAGATGTAATCTTCCAACCAGTTCACATGAGCAGTACCCTAAATATGTGCTGGTTCCAGACTGCGGCAACCCATCAAATCAGTGTCAGCATAGAATGTTGGCATAAAATGCTATAGATGTGTATTGATGATTATGTGACAATATGTAAATATGTAACCAAAACTTCTCTTTTATCATCCTCTCTAATACCTAAATACAAACTTTAGAATTTTCTAATGTTCTTCTAATATTAGAGTTATTTCAACTATCTGTGAATTGACTCATAATTTATAGCAACATAATATATTTTTCTGCCATTAAAATAAGAATATTCTGCTAATGTATACCAAAATGAAATATGTTAAATAATGGGTATGAAAAACAAAGGAAAAAGAAAAAGTAATTCAAAAGATTTGAATTGTATTTTTTTTTTTTAATATAATTTTACGTTGTTCCTATGTATGTTTTAGATTTTTCAGAAATCTACTAATATATACATTTCAATAAATAATACAACATACATATTTTAGATTCTGAAAATAGACTTCTTATAACCAAACACTTTTACTATCAAACATATCAGGATTTAATAAACATTAACATTTCCTTCTCTTAGAAACCACATTCTTTGTTTATTGAACGGCTACATAATGACTTTAGTAGTGCTGGAGGGCATGAAAAAAATATCATGCAGCACACATTATAACGTGGTTGGCATTAAGAAGGTCATTTAGTTGTTGAAGCCATGCCAGAGCAGACATTGGAGTATAATGCAGTCAATGGGCCTCATTATTTTTCTACTCTAGGTACAAGGGTCGAAATTTTGGGGGAGGGGGCTTGTCTATTACATCAACCTCAGTATGTAACTGGTACTTAATAAAGCCTTGTGAGTGGATTTGGTAGACGGAAACTGAAAGAAACCCGTCGTATGTATATGTGTGTATATATATATATATATGTGTGTGTGTGTGTGTGTGTGTGTGTGTGTGTGTGTGTTTGTGTGTCTGTGCTTGTCCCCCCACCATCGCTTGACAACCGCTGGTGGTGTGTTTATGTCCCCATAACTTAGCGGTTCAGCAGAAGAGACTGATAGAATAAGTACTAGGCTTACAAAGAATAAGTCCTGGGGTTGATTTGCTCGACTGGGGGTGGTGCTCCAGCATGGCCACAGTCAAATGACTGAAACAACTAAAAGAGTAAAAGAGTATTATTATTATTATTATTATTATTATTATTATTATTTATGTAGCATCCAACAGTTTTGCAGATTATGAGGAGTGCCTTTACAAGAGATTTTGACTAACTTATGAAAAGACTGTGAGAATTGAAATGCAAAGTAGATCATAGCAAGGTTTGAACTCAGTACCTCAATATCTGGAACGAATACATCGAAAGTGTTTATCTAATGACCAAATAATTCAAATTCCACAGAGATGAGGTTTGCCTTTCATCCTTTTGGGGGTTGATGAAAATAAGTACCCAGAAAGCACTGGGGCTGATGTAATGAACTATCTCCCTCCCATAAATTTTCAAGCCTTGTGCTAGAAAAAATTATAATTCTTTTATTTCTTTTTGCTTTGAAATATCAATTTCTCACATTAGCAAAAGGCCACTTAGTTCTGGGGAGAGATATGGTCAGTTAAATCAACCTCAGTACTTGGGTTTATCAACCACCGGAAAGATTTATGACAAAGTAGCTCTGGGCATTTATTTGAACTTAGAATGTAAAGAGCCGTAACTAAATACCTCTCTGTACAACAATTAAATGTAAACAATATCTCTTTGTCCATAATTTATTGTTGAAGTCTTTATATCCATTCATCATCTGTTCAACAACTAGTTGTCTTTAGTAGCAACATCAACACTATTTTTGATCAGTTAGATGTCAAATCTCATTGAAATCTTTTCAAAATTCTTTGAGGAATGATGTTTTCTGCATAATTTTTAATAATGAAGAATTTGATTTAAGATGCTGAAGGTAATAAAATATCTGCTGTTTTAAATTTACTTTGGATTCTAAAACATGTTCTTTCTCAATGCTCTCCCATGTCTGAGCATTAGCTATTTTAATATTATTTCTATGAATATAATTATATGTATGTGAGGACCAAAGCATAACTAAGCAGATATTCAAAATGCATATTTATATATATATATAAACATACAGACATACACATGTACATACATCATCCTCTTCGTCATCATCATCGTTTAACGTCCGTTTTCCATGCTAGCATGGGTTGGACGGTTCAACCGGGGTCTGGGAAGCCAGGAGGCTGCACCAGGCTCTAGTCTGATCTGGCAGTGTTTCTACCGCTGGATGCCCTTCCTAACGCCAACCACTCCGTGAGTGTAGTGGGTACTTTTTACGTGCCACCGGCACAGGGCCCAGAGGAGGCTGGCAACGGCCATGATCAGTTGGTGCTTCTTACGTGACACCAGCAATCAAGCCAGTCAAAGTGGTGCTGGCATCGGCCACATTCGGATGATGCTTTTTACCTGCCACTGGCATGGGTATCAAAATTACAATTTCCATTTGATTTTCATTTTGATGTTGATGTACTTGACTTAATAGGTCTCCTCAGCACAGCAGGTCACCATACGATCCAAGGTACTTTTGAATGGGCTGGGGCTGGTTATGCGAAACTGGTGTAGGATACAGCAGTGAACTCATTTTATTTGCCGAGTACATATACACACATACACACACATATACATATATAACAAACACACATGCACGCACACACATGCACATACACATATACATATATATATTGACAAGATTGATTTGCAATTGACAATCCAGGGATATATCTATCTATCTATCATATTTATATATATATATATATATATATATATATATATATATATATATATATATATGGCAGACTCTGGTGTGTGTGCATGTGTGGTTGAGCAACTGATCATATCTGAGAAGGGTTTATAAAGAAGTCGTTGTTCTTACATGCGTGTTTCTGTGTAATAAGCCTTGTGTGTTGGCTATATATGGTGTGTGAGTGCATATGTATATCATGTGAGTGTGTACTTCACTAAATCTACATCTGTCTATATGTGTTTAACACCTGAAGATCTTCCAAATTAGAAAGTTTCTAAAAGTTGAATGACCAGTCTCATTAATCAGAGAATATGACAGCCTATAATAGGCATTTATTCATTCCTCTCCCTGCTTCTTTTAGTACTACTACTAATACCAATAGTTTAGAATCACTGTTTCTTTCTCTGGTGATGATCTTTCTATACAATTCTCTCTCTCCCTCTCTCTCTCTCTCTCTCTCTCTCTCTCTCTCTCTCTCTCTCTCTCTCTCTCTCTCTCTCTCTCTCTCTCTCTCTCTCATTACTTTCTTTATTTACAATTGTTAATAATAAAAGCTGTTTTGAAAATTCTCTCTTGATAATGAGAAATAATTACTTACAATTTCATGAATACTTATATATGTGTGTGTGTATATACTTACTCTTCTACTCTTTTACTTGTTTCAGTCATTTGACTGCGATCATGCTGGAGCACCACCTTTAGTCGAGCAAATCGACCCCAGGACTTATTCTTTGGAAGCCTAGTACTTATTCTATCGGTCTCTGTGGAACACAGTGATTCTACTTAGCTTGAAGTGTCTTAGCAAGAACAGAAAATCACCACCTTCCCCTGGTTCCTTACCATTTCCTAATTGAGGCCCAACATCCAAAGATCCTTTCTCACCACTTTGTCCCACATCATCCTGGATCTACTCCTTCCACAGATGGAGTTAGAAAGAGCAATCAGCTATAAAACTCATGCCAAAACTGCCAAAACTCAGACGTTAAAGGAAGACATGGCTCTCAGAGTCATTGGAACTTGCAGAACCATTCAACCATACCAGCATAGGAAATGATGAGGAATATGGTGACAATCATGAATGATGCTGATGATGACGATGAAGGTGATATATGGTTATGTGTATGTATGTATGTATCATAACAGCAATGAAACAATGATTGTACACTATTTCTTCTTACTATGTATATAGATATGTACAAACGTGTGTGTCTGCGTGTGTGTATGTAACTCTAAGATAGATAGGTATTGGAGAGAGGTGTTATTTGAAGGATGCAGCAGCTTATCAGAAATATTATGACTGGCAGACACATTTAAAGAAATGCTGACATAGCATTAAAAAAAAAAATATATTTACTTACAAAATGAGGAATGCATTGACAAAATTGGTTATCAACAGAAGATAAACAAAACAGTCGGAATAGCAATGACTAAAATAAGACTAGAGAAACAAAATTAGATATTGGGGAAGATTAAAGATTATTTCGGCTCAAGAAATTCTTGTCAGAAGAAAGGTAAAAAAGAATAATAATTATTATAAAATAAAAATGGTGAAAATACCATTTACTTTCCTCTTGGTAGAAAATAAAAGGTTTTGAAGTAATGAATAGATATTTTTATATTCTATAATATGCAATACGAACAACTGTATACTAGCTTATTATTACAATATCTTAGTACTTAGAATGGTTTCTACGTCAACAACTATTTTTTGTTCTAATAAAGGAGTCTCTGTGTGGTTACTCAGCTATTTGAAAATAGTAGCCAAATCTCACTCATGTCATAGTAATCTGGTTCTTAAAAAGCAAAGAAAAGGTGATAGAATTCTGGATAATGATGTCTTAAATATTCTTTTATTCGTTTATTCTGTCATTGGATTTAGTCATTCAATTGTGGCCATGCTGGAACATTGCATTCAAGAGTTAGTAGCTTTGTGGAACTTCATCTTTTATTTTTTTTACTTTTTTCAATCATTTAACAGCGGCCATGCTGAGGTACCACCATGAAGGGTTTTTAGTGGAACAAATTGACCAGGTGTACTTATTCTATAGGTTTAAGTTATGAGGATGCCAACACTGGTTGTCAAGTGGTGATGGGAGACAAACACAGACACAAAGACACACACACACACACACACACACACACACAAACACACACGCACACACACACAGATATATACATACATACGTATATATTTTCAACAAGTTTAACTTTACATCACTCTATTTGTAACAACATCTCTAAATCTATCAATATTATATCCTGATAATAGGAGCTTTCATGATGTCTATTATATTTAAATAAAAATAGTATCCTTTCATTCTCTAACATTATTCCCCCACTATGCTAGATTAAAAACTGAAAAGATAGAAGGTAAAGTGACCCTTGGTGGAGTTTGAACTCAGAATGTAGACAGAAGAAATGCCACTGGGCATTCTGTCCAGTGTGCTAACAATTCTGCCAGGTAGCTGCATTTGTGCTGAAAATATTGAAGATGATGACAATGATGGTGATGATGATGCTGACGACAATGATACTAACAATCACTAGGACAACCACACTGAGGATAATGACAATGATGACAAGCATGATGACAAGAATGATGTCGGGGACAATGATGACAATAGTGATTATGATGTTGATGATGATAATTGTGATAACGATGACATTAGTGTCACCAATGATGTTGATGACAACGATGATGATGATGATGATGATGATGATGATGATGATGATGATGATGATGCTTATGGTGATGGTGATGATGGTGATAATTTAATAACAAAGCAGACAGCTATTGCAAAATCATTGTTTAGGTATGTAAATTATATGTATTTTCATGACTTTCTTAGTTGTGTAATCGTTGGGATATCAAACCAAGTTACCAACCCACATAGCTACATCGTAGATATTTAGTACAATTAATACAGTTATTAATATAAAACATTAATATATTTCATTAATCTATGTTTTTTTGTTATTTTAGCCTTTCTGTGTTTTTTGTTTTTGTATTTTTTTTTCAATAATTTAAAATTTAATAATCGTAAAAGTTATTATATGACTCCGTGTTGTAATATCTTGAAAAGAGAAAATACAAATATAGTTGGTTGGTGTATTTTGATAAATCATCACAATGTAAACAAATTTTATTAAATATCATTTATAATAGTGGAAGATAAATGAAATAGATTGAATATTATGAATAAACATAGACTTAGACGCACACAAGCACACATAAACACACGCACACATAAACACACACACACATACACATAAACACAGCATCTCAGGAATTTGGTATATTTTCATTTTTATATATAAATATTGCATGGATATCAATTATAATTTATGAATCTGCTTATAATTTCAAATTATATTTTTACGAATTATCTATTTATTCTTAATTTTGCAATACATAAATCTTTGTAACTATTAAATTCAAAATATAAATAATGAAATATATTTATGTTATATACAGATAGAGAAATTTCCATGCCACAGCAATTCATTTGCAATTAGATGTATTTGAAGAACAATCTAACCCATATTAGTTGTGAATTTATAGAGAATATTCATGAAAGTAAAAATTTTTAAATGATGGAATTCATGAATATAATATGATATTCTACATGAAGAGAGTTAAAGTTGATCAGCTACGGGATGCCCAATGTGAGAATGGTTGTTTGCATGCTCAAATCACATTAAGAATATTGTAAGATCATAACTAAAATATTTAGATATCGGTTTTACACTCCACCTATGTGATAAAACGTGCTGCAGGGTATGATATTTCACAGCTGAAGCAGCAGCAAAAGCACTAACCTATTTATCCTTCTATCTGTCCGTCCGTCCATCCATCCATCTATCCATCCATCCGTCTGTCAGTCCACAAGTCTGTCCATCCATCTGTCCATCTGTCTCTATCTGTTTGTCTGCCTTTTTATCTCTCTCTCTATATATATAAATGTATATATATATATATATATATAGGCACAGGAGTGGCTGTGTGGTAATTAGCTTGCTTACCAACCACATTGTTCCAGGTTCAGTCCCACTGCGTAGCACCTTAGGCAAGTGTCTTCTACTATATCCTCGGGCTGACCAAAGCCTTGTGAGTGGATCTGGTAGACGGAAATTGAAAGAAGCCCATCGTATATATGTATATGTATATATATATGTGTGTTTGTGTGTCTGTGTTTGTACCTCCAACATCGCTTGACAACCAATGCTGGTGTGTTTACGTCCCCATAACTTAGCGGCATTTAGAAAAGGAACTTAACTTTGATATTTTCAAAGCATGGCATGATAAAAGAACATGTATTGAAATAGTAATTTTAATTTTACGTTGTGATAGGCAAAACAAATAAAAAATGAATGCGCCTTTTTAAAGTCTAGCCAGGTTCATGGGCCCGGTTTCCTGGTTTCAATGGCGTATGTGTTCCCCAGTCCATTGCAGTGTTACTCATTTTTGCCAGTTGAGTGGACTGGAGCAACGTGAAATGAAGTGTTTTGCTCAAGAACACAAAGCGTTGTCCGGTTCAGGAATCGAAACTACAATCTTACGATCATGATGCTGACACCCTAACCACTAAGCCACGTGCCTCCACGTGATAGGCAAAAGCAGAAGCAAAAATATATTTATAAAACCATGAAACTCTAGTAGTTCTTTTAAGAATTTATTGCTTTATTGTTTTAACCTTTTTTAGTGTGGAAATCAAATATATACATCCAAAATTTCATTACTCACAACTTCTTGTTGAAATTATATTTTATTGATGTGTGTCAAGTTTGTCGAGGCAATGTGACTTT
Organism: Octopus bimaculoides; assembly: GCF_001194135.2. Classification (NCBI taxonomy): domain Eukaryota; kingdom Metazoa; phylum Mollusca; class Cephalopoda; order Octopoda; family Octopodidae; genus Octopus; species Octopus bimaculoides. The sequence goes on from NC_068992.1 coordinate 52,566,102, forward strand.
CAGAAAATACCAATTCTATTTTTTGGTACATATTTAACATCATTACAAGAATAACCATGAAACTTAATTTTGCAGTTGAAGGGTTAATGATATTATGTCAGCTCAGTTCAAAATAATCTGCTACCAGTTATCATTTATTATTTAAACTTGATAAACCCTTACTCTGGTTGTCTAGGGAGATCTGGATGCAAGAAGTCTTTCACAGATTCCAGAATCATCCAGGGTAGCTTAAATTAGTCCTGACTAATTATTCTTTCAACACATTGCCACAAATTACAGACAACACCTATTTCAGCAGTAAAAACTCAAGTTGTGTATTACTTATGTATATGCATATCCATTCATGTGCCCAGCATCACCTTCCTGGCACTTGTGCCGGATGGCAAGTGAAAAGTCATTCGATCGAGAGTGTTGCCAGTGCTGCTGGACTGGCTCCTGTGCAGGTGGCATGTAAAATACACCATTTTGAGCATGGCCGTTGCCAGTACCGCCTGACTGGCCTTCGTGCCGGTGGTATGTAAAGCGGACGTTAAACAACGATAATGATGATGATGATTCACCATTTTCTCTATTTTGAATTCTTCAAAGACATAGAGACCATGAGTATGCTATGCCATCCATTATAAGGCTATTCTATATTTAATGCTCGATCTTTAAACTTTACATTAATTAACAGCCAAGTGCATGATACTTGAATAAGGTCAGTTGTTATTATTGTTCTTGTTGTTTTAGTTGCCATCATTATTTTTCGTTTTTAAAAATAATACATTTCTAAATCTCTCAGAGAGATTTATGCAGTAGTGATACGATGAGGTAGATGTATGCTGTCAACTTAATGTGACAGTCCCCTGAAATGAATTAATACAACTGTTAGTTAGACTTAGGAAGCTGCACCGCTTCCTGTTGGCCTTGACACATTTCCTGTGTCCTTATGTTTACAAGGGGGAGACAAGCATCTCCACCCAGTTAAGCCTGCATCCAGAGACTAGTTTCTGAGTCTTTGCTCAGAAGCAGTGCAACTTCCTAGGTCTAACCAACAGTAGTATTATTCCCTTCAGGGGACTGTCACATTAAGTTGATAGCATACAACTATTTCATTAGTTTTATAGTTGTTGTCATCATTGTCATTGTTGATGTTATTGCTGTTGTTTTCAGTTAACTCTGTGTCAATCTTACTCAAACAGAAGTATAATCCAAAGTTTTTCAGTCATAAAGATACCATCGTCTAGGGATACAACAAAAGTGGTGGCTGACATGTCGTCTCTCAACATGCTAAAAATAGCAGTCAGATCTTAATAAATTACACATCACCATCTTATGAAAAGAAAGGAAACGCATAAAATAAGGAAATTGTGGGAAACTCCTCTACACCAAAACAGATAAGATAACCCCAGTTATATTCAAGCAGGATTGACCTGGAGTAATATAAACAGCAGCAATGACAAAAGCAGCTACAACAACAACAGCAGCATTTGTAACAAGGACAATAACAACAATAACTGTACCAAATGTGTTCATCATTTTTTAACCCTTTTGCTACCGTATTTCTCTTAAAATACACTATCTTTGTTTCAATGAATTTTGGAAGTAATAAAGAATTTTAATGTAAAATCTTTATCATTATCAAAATGGATTTTGAAGCATAAATTAATATAAAATTTGGGAAAGAAAATTTTAATTTAATTCATCTTAAACAGGAAGTCTGTGTCAAAGAACCAAGAGCAATCTCGGGAGGGTTGTTGTTGAAAGAATTAGGTAAAATGGTGTAATTTCAGAGAAATTTGGTCTGTTAATTCTAGCATGTCTAGACAACATGTTGAGACTGCTTCATTGTCATTTTGGCTGAAAGCAAAGTGTAGTTACTTGTCCAGACATAAAGTAAAACATTTCAATCAATGCTCTTGAGCAAATATTTGCCCACATAACACATTATTAATTTACAGGCTGTATAGCAAAAACTCACACTTGAGAATAAATCTTACACAGTCTTCAACTTTGAATAGACACAGTAACAATTATAGATTAGTGGGAATACCAACTAATCAATACTTATACATAAGTTATGAATATCTTCGTTAACTAATAACATTTTCGTAAAGGATCAGTAGAGCATGTGATACTAATGATTTCTTAATAAGTCATGAAGTTGTGATGATAAACGAAGGCGTGTGAGGGAGAGAGAGTTGATTTGAGAACTTGTTATGCCTTTGTCCTTCCATAGGTTATTAGTAACTGCAGTGAAGCAGTGACATCTAAACAATGTAATTGCTGAAGCTGATGATGTCATGCAGATACAGGAGAATGGATTTAGGATCTTGTTATAGCATTGTCTTTCTAAAGGCTGTTTATTAAATACAGTGAAGTAGGACCAACCAAGAATCTATCATGGATTCAGATACCCATGTGAATTAAGAAATATGAGCAAAATTAACAATCCAGTTTAGAAGCAACTTTCTTATGTCAGTATGACCTAGGCATAGCAGAATGGTTAAGAAGTTTCACTCTACTACAATATGTTTCTGGGTTTTATTCCTCTGTAAGGCACTCTGAGCAGGTTTCTTGAAAAACAACCTTTGGCTTGATCCATGCCTTGTAAGTAGGATTTGGTAAATGAAACTTAGAAAAGCTGGCCTGAAAAGATCAAAGGCTGATTATGAAGGATCGATACTAGAGCTGTGAAATCTTGCATGCATTAATTTCTTTCCAGGTAAACTGACATCTGACTGATCAAAGCAGACTTCAGATGTAACTAGGAGTGACTTCTCTTGAAAATGGACAAAATTTAGCATTGTGCAGGAACATGGTTTATCCCCCGTTGACATTCATGCTGACATGTTCGTTATGTTTGGGGATGATGCTCCAGTTTTATCAAGTGGGCAGCTGAATTTAAGAGCGCAGGAAGGGTTTTGAAAATGACTCAAGGTCTAGATGTCCTGCAACTGCTGCTACCAAGGGAAATATTGATAATGTTCATTACATGCTGATGGATGACAGGCAATTGACTATAAATCAAAGAGTCAATGCTATTTAGCATATCCTGTGAGAGATTTGAGAATATTCAGTACAATGAAATTGGCACAATGAAGGTCTTTGTTCACAGGGTGCTGTGTCTTCTGACACTTGATCACAGCATGGAAAAATCTAAGATTTTTATAGGCAGATCCAGTTGGTTTCCTTGATCATTTCTTAATTCAGGATCAGTTTTGGCTTCATTGCTTTGATCCAGAAACAAAGAGACAATTTATGCAGTGGAAAGATCCCTCCTCCTTGGCTCGAAAGAAATCACAGTCATTTCATCTGCAGGGAAGGTGATGGCCTCAATTTTTTTGGTGAGAGTATGCAAAAGGCATTATGTTTATTGACTATCATCAGAAGGGCCACTCCATCAATGGAGAGCAATATGCAAACTTGCTGAGGCAGTTATGAAAGGCTCTCAATACCAAATGGCCAGGAAAACTGATGAAATGGCTCTTGTTTCCTCAGAATAATGCTCCAGTACACAAGTCATAGGTTTCAATGGCTACTGTGCTTGATATTGGCTTAAACTGTTTCCATATTCATCTTATTTGGCCCCATCTGACTATCATCTGTTTCCTAACATGAAAAAAAAACAAAAACACTTGGTTGGGAATAAGTATCACAGTGATGTTGTCATATCTGCTGTTGATGACTGTTTTTGAGTAACAGGAAGAATGCTTCTTCACCAATGAGATCCAAGCAGTGAAACACCATTGGAAGAAGTGTGTGGACCAGAAGGAGGATTACGTTGAAGAATAAACTCTATTCGGTCGCACATTCCATGAGAGTGTCTTGGTCAATGTATGAACATTTTAGCCAATCTTCATATGTATGTATATACTTACCATCATTGTCCTACTTTTAATAGCCTCTTTCCCTACTTCTGTGGAGCAGACAGGATTTCTTGATGCCCTTTCTGTCACAAACCCTCATCTCCTTCAAAGCAAGCTAATATTTCCCCATGGTTGGATATCTTTGATCAGAAGACCAGAATGAGCGACACTGCTTGTATGATGGGAATGCACATTTCATATCTGCTGAGCAGTGCCAAGACCAGGGGACACAAGCTCCCTACACATGCACATGGACTCTACTTTAATTATTCACCCATCAGCACTCATCCTGCTGGCATTATACTGCTAATATTCAGACTAGACATCAGCTGCATAAATCTCACCATTTCTAGGAGAGACTGCAAAGGTCACAAGCACTGTTTGTGTGGTTCTGGACTAAATCTTGTATTGATTGTTTTATGTTCTTTACCCAGTGTTTCATCTCTCATGCAGAAACTGTTTCTATACATCGTAAAACCAAATCTCTTTTTAGTCACCAGTGAGACACCCTATTGTCTTGACTACCTATGACTCCATTGAAAGAAATATATGAAGCATGACTTCACTAGCTGAAACAATACTCTACATAAAAACATTACCAATTGATGTCTGGAGTATTTGTTTCTAGTCTTCGGAAACACAAAGGGAAAGAAAAAAATATTAGGCATAATAGCTTTTTCCTTTTTTATATGTGGAATTGTACCTATTTCTTAGACAAAAACCAGAATTATTGTATATTTTTCTCAATAACTCAGTGCATCATTGTACATAACAGAAGTGAAAATCTTATTATTTGTTCTAAAAGTTTGAAACACAAAGTCAAGAAGTTACAGATAAATGCATTTAGTTGCATCAGAATATTTTTCTTGCAAGCTTGTGCATGTCTGTATTTCTATAATGATTATTGGCTGCATGTTTCAGGTTAGAGAAATTATATTTCACACAGCGATAATGTGTTTAATATTTCTTTTTGTCTCAGAGCAAATTGAAGGATATTTTCAGAACAGTCAGATAGAATTGTGCTTTTCTTTGTTTCACTGAAATTTAGCAGGAAATTGGATGTTTCAGTAGAATTAATTTTATTATCTTTCTTTTTCTAGAGGCATTATAATGCTCTGTATAGTTGAAAAGTCATTATATTCTTTGATACTTTCAACCAATAATTCTCAAACACCAACTTTCACATAATGAAATATTATCAAGTCTTATTAAGTATGTTAGTTTGTCAGTTGTTATACATTAGCTATCACTATGGGGTCTTTGTGGAGACGATTTCATATAAATTCTTCCAGACAATTACGTTTTGTGGGCTTGATTTTTATTGTTCTGCAGATTATATATGTCTAAATTTATCAGTGAAGCCAACGTCAAACAGATAGGGAGACTCTATCTGGCTACACAGCCAGTTAGAAATAGCAGTCAAATCTTCCTCATACCACAACTACCTAAATACTGTATTGTTGCTACAACTGTATCTTGTTTTCATCAGTCCGTCACAGTTTCTTCTTACTTCTTTTGCAACCCTTCTGCGACTCATAATTGATATGATTAATGATTAGTCTGATTTTGTTTTGCATATAAATTAACATCTACAAGGGAAAAACATTGAAAATTTGAAGGACAAAGAGGAAAATATTGTTTTTGACATTGTCAAAAACAGTGATATTGATGACTGGAATCCTTTTGACCATAGTTCTAATCAACCAGGGATGGCTTGAGGTTATTGTTGTTGTTGGCACTCTGTCGCCTACACTCTGTTGTTGGCACTCTGTCGAGGATTCCAGTTGATCCGATCAACGGAACAGCCTGCTCGTGAAATTAACTTGCAAGTGGCTGAGCACTCCACAGACACGTGTACCCTTAATGTAGTTCTCGGGGATATTCAGTGTGACACAGTGTGACAAGGCTGACCCTTTGAATTACAGGCACAACAGAAACAGGAAGTAAGAGTGAGAGAAAGTTGTGGTGAAAGAGTACAGCAGGGTTCGCCACCATCTCCTGCCGGAGCCTCGTGGAGCTTTAGGTGTTTTCGCTCAATAAACACTCACAACGCCCGGTCTGGGAATCGAAACCGCGATCCTATGACCGCGAGTCTGCTGCCCTAAACACTGGGCCATTGTGCCTCCACTGACCTGAGGTTAAACAATAGTAAAACCAACAACAATAGCAACTACAACAAGAATTGTAAACATAGATGACCACACCACAGCCATTTAATAACCATGGAGACAGCAGCATCATCAAAAGCAGTATCGGTGTAAGGAATGACATTGGCTACAATAAACCCAATAACTGTTACTAGCACACTATAGGTGACTATGGCTTAAGTTTAGGATTGGACATTGTGGTTGGTGTAAACCTGATATATTTGGTTCATGATGGAATTTGCTGTGCAAAGCGGTTTGGGATGAGACTGTCACAGCTACAGTTACTTCATCTAAAAGACATCTCTAGTTTCTAAGCAATAACTTTGATTTCTTCCTATAAGGATGTCATTGTCATCATTGTTATCAACCTTGGTGGTGGTGGTGGTGGTGCTTAAGAGAGAGTGAAGTTTCAGCTGATGAAAGAATTTGAGTCCTTTGATGTCATGACAACAGAAAGTCCAAGTTCCACAACAGCCATATTAGGAGCATGGAAATAATTTAACAAGATGGTTGGTTGAAGAATTAAGCTAGTTTGAGCTCCAATATATTGTGTGTATACTGATAAAGGAAGAACGAGGAAACCAGGTAGGATTAAATGAAATGATTTAGTCAACCTGTTAAAAGAACATTAACATGGCAAAAATTGTTGAATAGATCTTGAATGATACTGGCAGAAAATATGAATATTGGTTTCTCACAGGATCAAGATGTAATGCCTCAAAGCTACCTGTGGCTACCTGTGAAATAAACCTTTTCTGCCAAGATCCAAACTCAATTGTGTATCCCACCTCACTGAAGTGGGAGTGAAGCCACTTTTTAAAGCTGATAATAAGCTCCAGCAATCAAACCTGGATTTGCCTGCACTCAGCTGGTCTGTCACATGATGGGATGGATAGCTTGCTTAAAGTGAGAAAGGCTCGACCATCATGTGACCATCATGTAGAAAACATAGCATATGAGCCAATATTTGAATATTTAAGGGTAGACAGGCAATCTGTGAACATATACTTGCTACAATAGCAACAGCTTGATAGACATTTTCAAAGTTAAGTTTTTGCTTTAGAATATGTGTTTTGTTAGTTAACCAAAAGCTGAATAAGTCAATCTGATTCTTTGTGCCACATCTTGCTCAGAATTGTATTTGGTAGAGAGAGACAGCAGACTTCCAAGTTACACAGAGATTAACTTACTTCAGTGATGCACCCGAAAGGACGATGTTAATATCCAGAAGGGAAGAAATTGGGGATGGTTGGGTGAGAACTTGAGTTTCTTTTAGTATTTACAGTGAGCTGAAAGTGTTACTATGCATTGGTGAAATTACTGACAGCATGTTGCAGTCCTAATCCTGAGTGACTGAGTATCATGCTATCATCGGCATAATGGAGTTGGGAATTTGATTGGTATGAATGAAGTTCTTTGACTGGACCCTCATGAAGTTGAAGAGTCCTCCATTAAAACGATATCTGATATCCATTCCTGACTGATCCAGGGGAAGTTCCATAAATCAATGCAGCAAAGTATAGGGAGATTTGAGCACGCAACCTTGTTTCAATCTACATGTTATTGGGAATTCTTCTGAGAGTTGACCACAAAGAAAGACACATCCAGTCATATCACCATGCAGGGCTTAGATCAAGGAGACAAAATGATCAGGACATCCAAAACGACCAAGGACCATTCACATGGATAGTCACTACCAAAAGCCTTTTCTAGATCATTCAAGGGGCTTTTGAGCTAATGTTCTTCTTTCCTCATTGGACTAGTATTCCTAACTATATTTTTGAGTCTTCGCATTAAAATATTTTCAACTAGGCGCAGGAGTGGCTGTGTGGTAAGTAGCTTGCTTACCAACCACATGGTTCCGGGTTCAGTCCCACTGCATGACACCTTGGGCAAGTGCCTTCTACTATAGCCTCGGGCTGACCAAAGCCTTGTGAGTGGATTTGGTAGATGGAAACTGAAAGAAGCCCGTCGTATATATGTATATAT
>NC_068992.1:52574133-52576115 GCF_001194135.2 Octopus bimaculoides
TATATATATATATATACGTGTGTGTGTGTGTGTGTCTGTGTTTGTCCCCCCCACCATCACTTGACAACTGATGCTGGTGTGGTTACGTCCCCGTAACTTAGCGGTTCAGCAAAAAGAGACCGATAGAATAAGTACTAGGCTTACAAAGAATAAGTCCTAGGATCAATTTGCTCGACTAAAGGCGGTGCTCCAGCATGGTCGCAGTCAAATGACTGAAACAAGTAAAAGAGTAACTATTATGCACTTTACTCATTTGTAGAGATATTTTCAAATACCACATTCCATTCAACCAATCTCATCAGCGAAAATAACGAGGAAATTGCTAACTACATGCAAAAAAAAACTCAAAACAATACAAAATTCAAACATTTAACAGTTAAGCCTTACCATCTTTAGAGTAACATAATTGACACTTATTTCATGGAGTTGATTATCTGGGATCTTTATATTTTCTACTTATAAACCATCATTCGTTGATGAGTTTCTCACAGTTCATGTATAAGATATTGCGTCTGTTGTTAAATATTCATATTTCACATTATTTCCAATATTATGTTATTTAATTCAATATACTGACTTAAGGATTGTCATCTACCACAATTCCATTTCCAGTATCTAATCTAACTTCATCTAGTTATCTTTCTCTTGCTCATTTATTTTACACGCTAATTACTCCAGTTTCATGTAGTTATAGCATCGTTGCTCACTTATTACTGAAATTTCCTTCTTTCATTGCAAGTAGTGAGCAAGGATCTACATTATTGCTTGATCTAATGAATATAACAACTTATTTTTCTTCAAATTACATGCTGGTGTTTAAGAAAAAACGGAAGGATATATTTGATTGTTATGTCTCAAGCTACTGCTATCTAGCACCTTCGGATGATCTCTACTCAAACGCTACACAACTGCTACTCGACTGCTACTCAACACTCCTACCACGGCCAGACTACCTCTACTTATATGCCTTGGGAGATCCTACTTCTTCGCCTGGGGGCGTCGACACAACATTGATTATGTAGAACTGGTTCTGAAACCAAAAATAAAGACAAAGATTGGAATTAATTGGACCCTGTGTCAGCTTGATCAGGGCTGACCTTAGAGCTAAACAACAGCCTTTTGATACACATATAAGGTGTTTTTTTTACCTTGGCTACCTCTATAATAAAAGACTGAAAATTAATGATAGGATAGCACAGTTCACTGCTTGGTGTATATCTCTTCATGCTGGAATTATTTTTGGTTGCCATGTCCTTGACTTGTTAAAGCTGTTGCACTAACCAGACACTGACCAAGCACTCTGCCAGTTTTAAAATTCAGTTATTTGCCAAATCTGTGAAAAGGAGCAATGTGAAACTAAAGTGCCATACCAAAGAGCATAATGCATCTACTAAACCAGTCCTCAGTCACACATCCTATACAAAACACCAGTCCTCAGTCAAATCATCCAAACCATGCTATCATGGAAAGCGGACGTTGAACGATGATGATGATGATGATGAAGTTAATAATGGTTGGTACTTTAGATACCTGGCTGGTTGTTTTGAGTGAATGAGATTGTTTGATATTATAGACCTCAGTATGTAACTGTTATTTATGAAAGTATAAAAAGCAAAATTGATCTCAGCTGGACATAAACTCACATATTCTAAGAGGTGGGGAAAATAGCTCAAGATATTCTTTCTGACACTTTAATAATTCTGTCAATCCATCACATTTACTGAAGTAATTAATTAATTGATTAATAATGTTCTACAAAAAGGAACTCTGATGAAGGTCTATTATGATTATGTAGAAACAGGAGTGGCTGTGTGGTAAGTAGCTTGCTTACCAACCACATGGTTCCGGGTTCATTCCCACTGCGTGGCACCTTGGGCAAGTGTCTTCTACTATAGCCTCGGGCCGACCAAAGCCTTGTGAGTGGATTTGGTAGACGGAAACTGAAAGAAGCCTGTCGTATATATGTATATATATATATATAT
>NC_068992.1:52576269-52584318 GCF_001194135.2 Octopus bimaculoides
TGTGTTTGTCCCCCCAACATCGCTTGACAACCGATGGTGGTGTGTTTACGTCCCCATAACTTAGCGGTTCGGCAAAAGAGACCAATAGAATAAGTACTAGGCATCCAAAGAATAAGTCCTGTGTTGATTTGTTTGATTAAAGGTGGTGCTCCAGCATGGCCGCAGTCAAATGACTGAAACAAGTAAAAGAGTAAACTAAGGAGATGATACCCATTTTTGCTCCTAAGCATTGATAAAAAACTTGTAGTGAAAACAGTTTGGTTGTCTTACCTATTGAAGCTAGAACTGTAAGTTTATAAAAACAATATAGATAATATTAGATTTTGAAAATAGTTTACAATCAAAGAAACCTTGAATAATTTGGGGACACTACACCTCACTTATGAATAATGAATAATAAAAATAAAGTAACTTTAGAATTTATTGCAATGTCTTCAATGAACTCATTTGTCAATATAATAATGAATGATTGTTCCAGTGTTTAATATTTGTGGTTATTGTCTATCGAAGACAAAATGAGATTGTGAAATAATTGTGTTGCAATTCTGAGTACAAACTACCGCTGATCAGAATCAGAATTGCAATGTTGCACTTCTAATAGTTTGGAGTTGATTTATTGAACACATTTGACCAGTAAAACACTTAAGAAAGGCCATATAGAATTCTGCTGACAGAGATTTCAAATGTTGCAATCATTGAAAAATGTGAACAATATTCTTGATGCCAGCTTTTACTAATTAGTGAAGCTAAGTAGCATTGCAATTACCCTCATTAATACACTAAGTATGTGACTTATTAAGCAAGTGAGATAATATGTCAAATGATGAGAATCACTTAGAATTAGAGCTGAAATTCTCTTGTGGGTGGCACAGAATGCATTAATTTTGATTAATAAGTAGGATGTCCTGTATATTCTGGCTTTGATTCCTGTCCAACATTTCCTTCTGCTATTCATGATTTGTTATCTTGATGGAATTTATTTTCTGGTCACTCATCTGTGAACATGTCACTGTTTCTTGCTTTGCGATTCCTCAAAAAGGATATAATATATATATACATATACATACATAAATACATACCTATATATGTCCTCACACACAAAAGACAAACTCTCTCTCTCTCTCTCTCTCTCTCTCTCTCTCTCTCTATCTATCACACACAGACACACACACACGCATACACACATATATCTATACTCTTTAAAGGTTTATGTAGACATTTGGCAACCAGGATGGAGTTAAAAATTGTAAATGTTTTGCTATCTAGAATAGTTTTACACAGATGCATGCACACATGCATACACACACACACACATACACACACACACATACACACACACATACATACACACATACACACACACATACACACACACAAGTCATTTAGATTAAGCGAATGAGTTGATTCTATCATTTTGTACAAATCTAATATTGATGTGTTTGGCAAAGAAATAGTAAATGACTTCATTAATAATAACAAATATTAATTTTTAACATAATGTTTAATCGAATATAAAACCTTTATCCTGGTTGAAGAGTTTCTGCTGTTCAATGCTGGCCACGCATCTGCACACGTAAATGCAGGCCTGGACAAGATTTACTTTAAGGAAGACTAGTAGTTGCCCATGCATGCAATCGCCCCTTCTCCTCACCACTGACTTTCATATGAAGTAAAGGTCTCTGACATAAACTGATACAGCTTGGCACCAAGGCTGTCACAAGCATTGCCATCCGAACATAAGAGGATGGAGTTCACATTATAGAGCTTCTTCCCTTAACCTCAAACATCATCATCATCGTCGTTGTCGTCATCGTCATCGTTTCCGCCACCGCCACTGTCATCGTTGTTGTTGTCCTCCACATCCTTTAACATCTGTTTTCCATATTGGAATGGGTTGGATGGTTTGATCAGAGCTGGGAAATATATCCAAAGTATGAATTCATATTCATACCAATAATAATTGGAGCACTAGGTTTTGTTAGTAAATGCTTAAAGGAGAATCTGGATAAACTGGGATTTTCAGAAATAGAAACTGACCGGCTGATTCGTATATTACAAGTGCAATAGGTGAGTGGAACAGTAAAAATATGCAAGACTTTTCTCAAGTTCTAAATGTGAATTTGCCTGTGTTAACTACATTCCAAAGATGGAGCCTTGTATCTTTGTTGCAAACTAGCTTCCGACTCAATGGAAGATTTATGATAATTAAAAAATAGAAAAGACATACATACATACATACATACATACATACATACATACATAAATACATACATACATACATACATACATACATACATACATACATATATATGAACATGCACGCATGCATAAAGAAATACCATTTTCTAAGGATACAATTCAAAAACCTGAATACTGAAACAGTGAATTTATGCGGTGAATATGAGTAAAAAGTAAAATACACCAATACTACAGTATAAGTAAGCGGATTAGCAGATAAACATGTTGATAACAGATTTGTATTCTTCAACACTCGAAATTGCTTGTAAGAGAGATGCATATTCCTTGTTAATATATCTTTTGAATGAAATAGTGAAATTACAGCAAAACTGCTTCTGTTTCTGGAACATGAGTTTATCATTATTTAAGGGAGACTTCTTGTTAACTACAAGTACTTCAATTTAGATTGTACAGATATTCAGTAAACTGTAACTGGTATACTACTGAAAGAAAACTATTACATGTTGATTGGTAGGACTCAATCAGATGTGATCATAGAATCAGCTGTTGTTGTTGTAGATTAGTAAAACATCTGCCTTGATTCTGCTGACTGATGATTAAATGTAACCCTTACATGACAATCCTGTCTTATTTTTAGGCCTTCTATATCTAGGATATAATGATGAAATGGATTCTTTCATGTATTTCTTTATTTTATACTGAAGTTACTTGGCTGTGTGGAGGCGCAATGGCCCAGTGGTTAGGGCAGCAGACTCGCAGTCATAGGATTGCGGTTTCGATTCCCAGACCGGGCATTGTGAGTGTTTATTGAGCGAAAACACCTAAAGCTCCACGAGGCTCCAGCTTTCTCTCACTCTTACTTCCTGTTTCTGTTGTACCTGTACTTCTAAGGGTCAGCCTTGTCACACTGTGTCACGCTGAATATCTTTGAGAACTACGTTAAGGGTACACGTGTCTGTGGAGTGCTTAGACATTTGCACGTTAATTTTACGAGCAGGCTGTTCCGTTGATCGGATTAACTGGAACCCTCGATGTTGTAAGCGATGGAGTGCCAACAACAACAACAACAACAACAACAACAACAACAACAACAACTTGGGTGTGATTAGAGGGATATTTGGCTGCTGTTCTTGTAGGTGGCTTTATTGCATGGAGATTCCTGTGTTGGCTTACTCATATAGTGTCGTTTTGGTATTGGGTTGGTCAAAAAGTCTGTTTAGTATTTTACATGAAAATAAGACACAAGCTTCAAGCACAAGGTGAAATATTCAATCACTGTTATAATTACCATTTCATTTCAGTGTCTTCTGCTATCTTGTAGTCAGATCTTTATTCCCTGCTTGAAGAATCTTCTATCTTTACTGGCAAAAATTTTTCCTAGGTGAAATTTTACATCCTCTTCAGAGTTGAAAATTTGTCAATTCAGTGAATATCGAAGAGAGAAAAAAACAGATTGAAATCGCTTAGGTGTACGGTTTGGCAAATACTGTGGGTGTGGCCAAAAATTTCCACATCAGATCTTCTATTGAAGGATAACATTCTCTCTTCCTCCCAATAGTCTTAGAGGCTCTATAAAGTGTCATGAGCACTGCTTTCTCATCTGCTTAAAATATGAAAAGAAAAATATCATCTAAATTTATCAATTTATTATTTAGGTTGGTAGAGCATGATTCAAGAGTGATTTGGTTACTATTTTTGGCAGATCAGCCTCCATCATGGAGGCTCCCACATTGGCTCAAATATTATATGTGTATATGTTATTGCTTGCTTGTGTATCAGAATTTTATGATTAATGAGCCTACAGTTTTGATTCCAAGCCTTCAAGGTCTGAAATGTGAAACTAGAAACCATTCCAGTGTATTCTCACTCTACCATTCCCTGAAGTGAGCATAATCACAAGAAATTCGATATTTCTGTGACAACTTTAATGGTTTTAGAACATTAGAAATTGAAGATTATGACAGCAACCGGAGTCCTTAATGTGGCTATTCAACAGGCTATAAATAATATTGGTATTCTCCTCCAAAAACATACCTTGCCATCTTAAATAAAATGGAAGGATACATGGGTTAATACAGCCACTGGTATTTGTTTTAGTTCTGCCAAAATATGTTGGGAACATCAAGGTTGGAATGCTTTGATTATCGGTCTGCTTGGTCAGAAATGACCTTGGGCTAAACAGCAAAAACCACAACAACAATAAAAATATCATTGAAAAAATTGATAGTATTTGCAAGTAACATTGTGTCTTACCCATTAGCATTTAAGCTGGCTACGTCCAGCCTAAATATTCTGTTTTATGTTCAAACATATTAAATCCAGCCTCTCATCTACCCTGGGATGTCACTCTAAAAATAAGCAGTCACATCAAAATTTTGAAGCCACAAGATAATTCAGGATTGATTTTATAAAATGTAAATAAATAACTATTACATTTGACAAAATAATTTGAATGGTAAATCTGAAGAATAGGAAATATAATTTGTTGTTGGCACTCCATCACTTACGACGTTGAGGGTTCCAGTTGATTCGATCAATGGAACAGCCTGCTTGTGAAATTAACATGCAAGTGGCTGAGCACTCCACAGACATATGTACCCTTAACGTAGTTCTCGGGGATATTCAACGTGACACAGTGTGACAAGGCTGGCCCTTTGAATTACAGGCACAACAGAAACAGGAAGTAAGAGTGAGAGAAAGTTGTGGTGAAAGAGTACACCAGGGTTCGCCACCATCCCCTGCCGGAGCCTCGGAGAGGTTTAGGTGTTTTCGCTCAATAAACACTCAAAACGCCCGGTTTGGGAATCTAAACCGCGATCCTATGACCGCAAG
This sequence comes from Octopus bimaculoides, assembly GCF_001194135.2. Classification (NCBI taxonomy): domain Eukaryota; kingdom Metazoa; phylum Mollusca; class Cephalopoda; order Octopoda; family Octopodidae; genus Octopus; species Octopus bimaculoides. The sequence continues at coordinate 52,581,301 of NC_068992.1, forward strand.
TCTGCTGCCCTAACCACTGGGCCATTGCGCCTCCACCAGGAAATATAATGTGGAATATATAAACTAAGAAATTTTCTTTTCCTTCCTCATCCAGAATGTGTATCCCTTAAAAACTCCAAGAATGAATCGATAAGGGTACCTCAGTTGTATCACTCATCCTGCTAGAAACACTAAACATGCTTTCTTTAAATTGCACCCTGCAGTCTGAAGAAGAGGAGGACACATCAAACAATTGTAAAACTTTATGCTTCTAATAAAAATCGATTATCATGGATGGAATACCTTTCTTCATTGGTTTGCTGGATCATGGTTGACCTTGGACTAAGTAGCAATGACATTAACTGCAACAACAGCCACAGCAACAACGACAACAGCAACAACAACAACAGACAATCATGGCAACAACAACTACAATAATAATGGCTACAATGGCAACAACAAAAACCAAGAACGATGACAACAATAATAACAACATCAACAATGAAAGCTGTTGTACATTTGTGTTTTCCTGAAGATACTCTTATCCAATTGTTTGAAGAATGAGATAGCCTCTACGTGGTCGTTTGATCTTCTAGAAACAGCAACAAAATCTCGCTCAAATTACGCCCTACCAATTAATGATATGGAAAATACATTGTGTATTGTAGTCTAAAATATTTCATTTTTTTTATTTGATTTACATGATTGCTTATGTGAATTCGTGTATTCAATCAAGGTAAACAAACAATCAATTTGTCAGTTGGATAATTGACCAATTGAGTAATAATAAAGGAATTGAACCAATGCGTGTGTTAATAATATTGTCCAAAATTTTGTTATGTCTGAAAAACAGAATAGGAGTAAAACAGAATTGTCCTGTTTGAAATACCTTTGACTGTGTATCTGCTCAATTAAAATTGACCTAGGTTAAACAGAAGAACAATCATGGAAGCTTAACTTCTCAGTAGTTACTCAATCTGTTAGAAATAACAACCCAAAGAAAAAACCTTTTAATTAGTTGCATGATCTGCTTGATATAACAACAACATATCTCTTGAATCACATACATTCTGCTGATCAAAAAGCACAAGAGAAAATATGCTGGTCCCTGCACTCTGAAAAGAACAATATCTGAAAATTAAATGGAATAATAATTGCTATAATGTTATTATTCACATGCAGTCAGTTGGAGCAATTTTAGGACTAGCAGCAGTGTTTTAGCATGAAATGTGGCAAAGTACATCACAAGGACACTTCATGTAGTTAGAGATATATCAAGCTTAAGGGGGTGAGCAGAAATTTTAGCCAATATCCACACCATGCCACTGGACAAAAGATAATCCTGTTGGTTGTATTTGAACTTTGAATATATAAGACTTAATCTTCATAGTGAAATGAATGTAGTTCAGTATCTCACTCATTCACAGTCTTCATTATAATTGATATATTAGCTGGGATTCTCTTTAACTGTTGAACCAGCGGACTAACACATCATTTTTCAAAACTTCAAACAATAAAACTGCTTTAACTGAAATAACAGACTAATAACTTTCTGGGAATCCTTCTCATTTTCAACTTGAAGAAACATTGGTAAAGTACTGACATCTAGGGAATGTCTAGTAAAAACAAAACAACAAACAAAAAAAAAAAGATAGAAACCAAGAAAGAAGGACAAAAAGTAAAACTAAAGAACAAAAAAAACGAAAAAGGAAAGACTTGAAAATTCTTCTTTCTCTCTAAGTTCCATTATACTTTGCAGACTGACACATTATCTATATTTTCACTTGACTACATTCTCTGATGGCATAATATGTGTTCACAGCGAAGTCGATAGCAATTCACTGTAACTTGAACATGCCATCAAAATGACATAGATTTATAGTGCTGATCTGTTGGCTTCCTAACAGATATGACATCGTTTTAGTTCAGTCGTGCATGCAAGAAAACTGAATATTTCACTTGATTTTAAAAGGCACTGTTGCAGTTAAAGAAAGCTTAACAACTTGTTAATTGTATCAGAGAGTAAAATGGAAAAAAAAAAAAAAAAAAAAAAATCTGCTGGAGATAGTATTGTGTGCTTTTTCATACCTTCATATCAAGCAGCTGATATTTTAATGGAGATAGTAAGGTCTTGGCACCACTTAAAGTTATGAGTAAAAATGAACAATTCAGAAATATGCAATTTTGTATTTTTCTTTTTACTTATCATCATCATCATCATCATCATCACCATCACCGTCATCATCATCATCACCATCATCATCATCATCACCACCACCATCACCATCACCATCATCACCATATCACCACCACCACCACCACCATCATCATCATCATCATCATCATCATCATCATCAACTTCATCGTCATCATTATTATTATCATTATTATTATTATGGTTGTTGATGTAGCGTGTTGTTATCATTTTTATTACTATTATTATTGTTGTTGTTATTATTATTATTATTATTATTATTATTATTATTATTACTGTCATTTTCTTTTGTTTTTTTTTCTTTTTCTTACATTCCTATACAGGTTGATTGTGTTTTATGCCGAATGCACTGCTACAACTGACACGATTCCCATTTAAGTAGCGTGTTGATGGAATCGTAAAGTGACACAGAGGAGTGATCCTAAGCCACTTTCGTTATGTAAGAAGTAAAGACATAAAATTAATATGACATAGAACACAATAATATGTGTAATTATTGTTGATTAGTCACTGCTAATTCTTTTATAATACATGCTAAAAGACTTATGCTGTTTTATAATAGGAGGATGTATGGATAAGTGGATGTGTGTGTGAGTGTGTGTGTGTGTGAGTGTGTGTGTGTGTGAGTGTGTGTGTATGACAGTGTGATGGTATTTGTATCTGTGTGTGCATGGTTACTTTTATTTATATACACATGTATGAATTAAAATGCATGCATGTATATATGTATATATGCATACACGTGCATATATATGCACTATTGTATACACATATGTATATATATATATATATATATATATATATATATATATATATATATATAT
>NC_068992.1:52585312-52588400 GCF_001194135.2 Octopus bimaculoides
ATATATATATATATATATATATATACATATATATATATTGGATCATCCCATAAATAATGCAGCTTTTTTTATACTTCCTTTATTTTTCAAAATTAACATTAACAAATTTATTTTTTAACCTAAAATATACTCTCCTTCCTTTTCTACAATGCTCTTCAATCTATCTGGTAGACTTGTAAGTTTTCAAAGTTTGGTGATATCTTCCAAGTTTTTTAAGATATTTCTAATGTTCATTTAACTTCTGCAAATTCAGAAGTAATACCAGATTTCTCTGAAGCAGTTAAGACACATTAACGACCCGTAATTATGATTATCAGACCACTCGTTAATAATTTGGAACACTGAAAGCTCGTGCAAATCATGCAAATGGCCACAGTTTGTATACACTTGTGCAAAACCTCACGTCTTTTACACACCACACGCATGTAGCTGTTGCCATCATTCTGTGGAACTTTCGTTGAATTCCAGCAAGTAGTTTTTCAATAAAGTAAAGAAAAAATGTTAATAATTTGAAATGCAGTGATTATATATTTGTGTTTGTGTGGGGTGGATGGGAGTGTGTGTTGATCACTATAAACAAATCGTTTGTGTGGTTGTTTGGCAAGAATTTGCCAAACCCTCATATATCATCTAACAATGGGAGAGTCCATGATATATATATATATATATAGAAAGACTTTCCGTATTCCCGAGCGTCATACTAATATATACTTTTGTTATTTACACCACCTGTCCTCGTCTGTTGTTATTATTTGTATATTCTCCCATATATATATATATATATGGGATGAGCAACTGACTAGCACAATGATTCATTGTACAATGATGGAAATATAATAAGAGGAACCTAACTCTCTTAATGCTTCACAGCATTGGCCCATCTGCTTTCTGGTGCTGAAGAGTAGATAACCACTCTGAAATATTCTAAAGCATGCACCGGCCAGTATGGTTAGGGGCTGTTGTGAACTGAGTTACATTTGTCTTTAGTTTCAGAGTCTGATGAGACATTCACGGGACTAAGCCTTTTGTGGATGTGGAACAAATAGTCATTCAATGACCAGACACTGTCTTAACTACTTATAAATACATTACTGCTCTGTGCTTTAGTGTGTGCTTCTTTTCGGATATATGATACGTTGATGATATTTATATCTATATATATATTTGATTAATGACAGAGACAGTAAATGGAAGATATGAGAATGTTTATTAATCATTACAGTTGTTTCAACCCATCTAGCATTGAGCCCTCACTTGTGGGATACTTAACAACTGGTTTATAACTATCCGTCGATATAGATGTGTCTCTTCAAGAGATTACAAGATATATCTTGTCAAAATAACAACTGTTCCACAAGATATCTTCTCAGTTTGTGTATAGAAAAGTAACAAATTAAGGGACACAGCTTCATTTTTGTAGAAGATCAATAATAAATAAGAGATGCAAGAAGAAATGAATACGCAATACAGCATAAAATGTATTAGATATAACCTTTAACAAATATGTGTGTATAAATACCTACAATTAGGTTGTATGGTGCATGTACACTTGCTCGTACAAACATCCATGATGATGTAAACATATGCACACATGTAGGTTTGGCACACATACACTCACACAGCAAATTAGATATATAATTCTTATAAGAATGGAGAGGTTACAGTTAAATTGAGTTCATCCATACCTTAAAGTAAGTCATGATTATTAATTTGGTTAAGAGTATGTGTGTATATGAGAGAGCGAGAGAGAGTGAGAGAGAGGCAGAGTGTATATATGTGAAGCATAATTGCGTTTATCTGCGTTATTACCTCCATGCCAGGAAGTAAGAGTGAGAGAAAGTTGTGGTGGAAGAGTACAGCAGGGTTCACCACCATCCCTTGCCGGAGCCTCATGGAGCTTTAGGTGTTTTCGCTCAATAAACACTCCTCACAATGCCCGGTCTGGGAATTGAAACCGCAATCCTATGACCACGAGTTCGCTGCCTTAACCATCGGGCCGTTGAGCCTCCACAGAGTAGAAAATAATATGGGAATAATGATTGAGAGAGTTCCAAGAATAGATAAGACACCTATAATGTCATGCTAGAGAAAATGGTAACAGAAATAAATTCTAATGGTGAATGGAATAACTAAATGAATAAATAAATCATCATAGGATGAATCTTGAGTAGAAAGTAATATTTGAAAAAATTGACTCAAATATATTTTATTGCTGTTTTTATCTGCTGTTTTGTTTCCATGATTAAGGATGTTTATTGGAAAATAATAAGGGAAAAAATGTTAACAAAGACCAACTTATTGGAAGCTATATGACCCTTCATATGGTCCAGTTTTAGAAAGCATCAAACTAATATAAAATTAAAGAATAGTTGTCAATAAAGTTTCAATCATAAATTTTGTTTTTGATACACAAATGGGAAATTACAGTTGCACCATTTTCTTGTATTTCATTCTTATTTTTATTATTATTATTATTATATATTATTTTATTTTATTTTATTATTTATTTCTCTTTCTTTCTATCTCTTCATCTCTTCTTTCTGTTTCTATTTATTAATTTCAAGTGTGGCATGGCGGTATTAAATCAAGCTGCCAACTGAAATATTGTAGTGGAATGAATAGAAGTGGTTTTATATAGACAACAGAAAAAACAAAATTAAAAAAAAACAAATAAAAAACGACAACAACAACAAAACGCAAACATAACAAAAATAAATACAATAAAGAAGTAAAGTTGTGCAATAATTGCACTTATAGAGTGAGGCTTATTGAAGTAAAAATAATATGAATCGATGCATTTAATTAACAAGGCTACTCTCATCTATAAACAACTCACAAATGTGTAGTATTTTGCTATTACACTCAATATAGAATACAGAATATACATACATACATATATACATACATACTTACATACACACACACACACACACATGTATATATATATATATATATATATATATATATATATCAATAATATATATATATTATTTATATTGTTTGATTGAATGCCACACATCCATTTCCAAGTAAGTTTATCTGGTATATATATATATATATATGTGTGTGTGTGTATGTGTGTGTATAT
>NC_068992.1:52588449-52593414 GCF_001194135.2 Octopus bimaculoides
GAGAGAGAGAGAGAGAGAGAGAGAGAGAGGTTATGAGAGGTAATGGTGTCAATAAGACCCAAAGGTGTCAGGTAATGCTGAGTAAGTGTTATGGACAAACCATAATTAAGCTCCAGATTTGGTGATTAATCGAATAAGGAGTCAAACGTAGGTCATATATCAGCATGTGTATATATAAAAAAAAATGTTTTCAGAATAAGATAAAAGGCCAAGGCTGTGAAGATTTTAGGACATTTATAAAGAGAAGGTCTTACAGCTGTTTCCGGGATATTTTTTATATCCCTTCATCAGAGATGGTGTTGGAAAATTGTTAAGCAGTAGTTAATTTAGATAAGGTATGGAATAGAGAGTCATTCCTCCACTTCACTCTCTATTTCATATCTTATCTAGAATAACTATTGCTTCCATTGGTCTGTCGAACAGCTGTTATGATCTCTACACCAGTTCAGCCTTTTCTGAATGTTTTGATGAGAAAGTAGAGGTTTCTTGATAACAACTCTTCCATGATATCCGGTTTTATTGAGGTCACAGCGAACAGTTTTGGTCGAAACTGGGCCAGTCAGATGTTAATTAAACTCTGCAGTCACTTTAGGGACAGTTGTCCTGTGATTTTTTCATCACAATGCGATTCAATACTTGTCGGTCTCTTTCAGTGAGCTTCGAAGTCCTGCCGGACTTATTCCTCCTGCGGGAGGTTAGGCCCTGCTTCTCAAATTCAGTCATGGGCCTTGATATGGTAGCTCTCGAAAAATCAAGGAGTTCAGCTGTTCTGGTGACGGAAACTCCTGCCATTCGAGCTCCAACAATTTGCCCTTTTCCAAACTCAGTGAGGTCACGCATCTTAGCTTGATTTATACTACGATCTGAAAAAGAGATGGAAATAATCATTAAATTAGATTTAAAAAAAACAAAACATCTACAATACAAAATGAAACACTCACAAAAATCTTGGATGGATATTCAGGGAAATAATGGAGTTAAATTTCTACTGTTCTAGTTATTTTGTGCAACACCTATAGTATTGTGTGTTGAACAAATCGTAGGATTAAATATAAAATGAGGAACGTAGTTTACTTTATAAAATCTATGGAAGGAAGCGAATGTAGGAATTCGACATATACATTGCAGAGACTCCCAGAAATTTAGAGAGAAAAGAAGGCCATAGGAATGAATACTGTGATAAGAAACCCAATAATTCGTATGAGGCCCCTTTACAATAAATACATGAGACTACATGAGTAAACTAATGAAAACCTTTCCTTAAAAATAAATACTGCTAAATGTAGAGACCACAAAACAAACGCGACCACGCTTGTGTGTTAATCACACAACTGTTGTGCATATGCGTGTGTGGGCGAAATAGAGTTAGTCCGGCCTCAAACTTCATATTTCTTTGAGTTATTGTATTAAAATACGAAATATTAAAGTGTAATTCGATCCGCACTTTCCCATAAAAGAATAACACAAGAGGACAATATACGTTCACGCATATACCGACACCACCTCCCATACCACACGGACAAATACACAAGTCCAGTAGGTAAACATACAAAGAAATAAAAGCTGTACCATTCAAACGCATACGCATACACACACATACATACACCAGAGCGCACCCACGCCTGAACACACGCACTCACAATCTTTCTTTTCTCTCTCTCTTCCTCAACCTCTCACGTGCATTGTCGCCCTTAACCACACAGCTACATATAGAACCTAAAACGAAGAGACAGACTTGAAACTGGCTTTGAAATGGGAGGGCATGACCGCAAAGAGAACACAACGGCGACGAAAGGACTTTGATAAACAAAACTGATTGTTTGATTAACCTAATCAAACAATCGATTGTTTAATTGGTCAAATAGTTAACCAAATGACGAATAATGAAAAACTGAAAACAGGACTAGTGCGTGGGTTTATTATTCCGAGATACGATGTGTGTGTGCGCTCACGCGCGCGTATTTCTCTTTTACTTGCTTTAGTCTTTAGACGGCGTCTATGCTGGAGCATCACCTTGAATATTTAGTCGAATGAGACGACCCCAGTACTCATATTCTTTTAAGCCTGGTATCTATCTTATCGATTCTTTTGCCGAACCACTATTTTACGGGGGACATAAACACACTAGAACCGGTTGTCAAGTGGTGGTGGTGGTGGTGGTGGTGGTGGTGGTGGGACAAACATTGACAAAAAGACACACAGACATAAATATTTATACATAAATATGTAAACGACGGGATTCTTTTTAGCTTCCGTCTACCAAATCCACTGATAATTCTCTGGTCGACCGAAGGGTATAATCGAAGATACTTCCCCGTGGTACCAGAGGAGTGAACGAGTACCACATGAAATCAAGTGCCTTGATCACTGATACGTTATGTCACCTGGTACAAGACTTGAGCCTACGACTTAACATTCATCAACCCAACATCGTAACCACGAGGCCGTGAACCTTAATCGAAGATGAAAGGATTAATAAAATAACTATCCGTGTCAAAATCAATATGTTCTCAAAAAGGTTATGAAATATTTTGCTTTAAACTTTATTTGGAGATCAACTACAAAGGTGCATAAAATTTCAATGTGTTTCTTTTCTGATGGATTGCAGTTACTGGATAAAATGGATCTAGTTCAAAACGGGGGCACCAGTATTTTCTTAACGAAACACTTTGAAACTTGGGACACTGGTAGAATGTGTCATATAAAACATCTTTTTCTCTTAGTCTTCTTAAGAAAAATTATTATATTGCAATTTATTTCATGTTAAAGTTGTCGTATTTCTGTAATTTCAACCAATGACTGACGTCCATTCAGCCGTAAAAATAAAGTGCTGACTACGTAAACAAACGATTCTCAAACGATTCTGGCGGTGATAAAATTATTATTTCCTTGTCATAAAATGGCTGAAGCATATTGGCAGTAGCTAATAAACCTTTCTATTATAGGCACAAGGCCTGGTTTTTGAGGGAAGGAGCAAGTCAATTAGGGTTAGGGTTAGGGAAAACGAACACACGTGTGTTGCCTCTCTGCAAAATGTCAGAAGTAATGGAGATTAAATACGCTTTACACCGCTTAAACTGCCAAAGGAGTAACTGTAAACAGCTGAATACTTGTCAGTGATTGGTTGAAATTATCGAAATACGACAATTTTTTACATGAAATTAATTCGAATACAAAAATTTTTTTCTGTTCTATAACACAAAATAGATAAGTATACGAAGTTTGAAAGTCTTTCGGTACCAAAAACACTACATAAAACATAAATGAAAACTGGTGCCCCCGTTTTGAACCAGATCCGATAAAATTTATATATTCAGCACATGACATGTTTTAAGGGAATTGAAGAAGGAAAATATATTAATCATAAGAAATAAGAATTGGGCAATGTACCAACTATAGATTACTATATAACAAAATAAATGCATTAGATGTGATTGGTAATTTCAGCATGCGAGTAATGAAGGAACTAATTTGAAGGATATTGTGGTTGTGTAGTAAGAAGCTTGCTTTCCAACCACATGGTTCCGTGTTCAGTCCTACTGGGTGACACCGTAGGTTAGTTATACACACACACACATATATATACATGCACACATGCATATATATATTTTTAAATACATACATATATATATATATATATATATATATATATATATATATATATATACACACATATATATCTGCACACACACACACACACCACACCACACACATATATACATATACATATACATATGGACACTCATATATATGCACACATATATGTATGTATAGAGATATAAATATATATATATAATAATAATAATAATAATAATATAATGCGCCGTCTGGTCTAGGGATTGAAAACACGATCACCTTAACCCACAACAACAACAACAACAATAACACCCTTTCTACTATAGGCACAAGGCCTGAAATTTTAGGGGATGGGTAAGTCGATTACATCGACCCCAGTGCATAACTGCTATTTATTTTATCGACCTCGAAATGATTAATGGCAAAGTCGCCCTCTCAACCCCCCCCCCCGACGGCATTTGCGCTCAGAATGTAAAGACGGACGAAATACTGCTAAACATTTTACCCTGCATGCTAACAATTCTGTCACCACCTCAATAATAATAATAATAATAATAATAATAATAATAATAATAATGAAAATAATAATAATAATAAGAAGAAGAAGAACCCTTGTATTAAAACTAGTAAAGCTCTTTCGTGATTTTCGTAAGCGGTCACTAAAAGTTTTGACAACAGGAAAGTCATCTAGGCACAAAGCGACGGTCCAGAAAAAAACAAAACAAAAACAAAGGCGTACATTCCATGCCCGCATGGTAAAGCATACAAAATGCTGATGATGAATGTGTGACCACCACCAGTTTCCTCGGTTTCCAGATGTTACCCTTTGTAGAATAATAATTTTACTCTTTTGTTTGCTTCCAACTTTGTAGCCATTATTCCATCTTATTTTCCATTATTTTGTTCACAATCTTAAATCTGGCTACGACTGACACCATTAAAGAAACAATTTTAGATAATGTAATGTAATCGTCAAGTGCTATTGCTACATAATTTGGTCCATTGTTAATGCAAATACACAAGCTGTGATGCCATTTAGTCTTATTCTGAAACTCATACATAGAAATTAGTATATTTACCATTCTGATGAAAGCAGGACTTTCATACATATGTAATTTACATCCCAATCTCATCGCTTTGAAGAATTTGTATGTCGATTTTGTTATTTATGCAGAATATCCTACTTACGTAGAAGTGGGAACAATGATACAGGCACACATACACATACACACACATAGAGACACACACACAAACACATATACATACACATATGCATATATTTAAATATATACACATATACGCATATACACATTTAAATATATACACATATACATATATACATATCCTGGTATAAATATATATATATATGTATATATATATATATATATA
>NC_068992.1:52596425-52597426 GCF_001194135.2 Octopus bimaculoides
GGTTTTACTCTCTTTCTTTGTATGTATGTATGTATACACATGCATACATCTACATACATACCACATATATATATATACATACATATAATGCATACACACGCGCTCGCGCACGCACGCACATATACCAGGTTGAGTCAAAAGTGTTTCTGGATTTCCACTGATGATTTTTGGCAGCTTGTATCTCCTTGGTATTTGATAAAAACTTGTCGAAGGTAGATAACTGTCACACAAATGAGAATGAATTCCAATTGCGACAGAAAAAAGGTGTTGGGGTAGGGGGCTAAGTAGTTTCGTTTGCCTCAAGTGAGGGAAATGGCATCGATGTAACCAGAAACTTGCTTTGGTTTGTAACAATTCACCCAACCATAACTATTACGCCTAAAATGTATTAAATACAAAAAATCCATGAATTGGTATTCTGAGTAGCTGAAAGGTTTTACTGTTGGATAATCCATTAGTTAGATCTAGTCTCTTCAAACCAATGACATTGGTTACTGATCAAATGATAGGAACCGATCCTATATAATCGATACCACATATATTGGTTTAGCTTGAAATTCATTGATTCATATAAATTTTAGCGGATATCTTCTCATCGTATTACGAGTCAGTCTGTTCTTAAGATATAGACCTTAAAGCATGTGATCCCCATTATGAAAGTGTAGAAATTCTGAGAAGAATATTTTCGCAACTACATTGACCAGACTAAGCACGTATAAGACTAAGTTTCGTTATGCTTAACGTAAAACTAGTTTATCCAATTTGTCTCAGTCACCCAAAACTATATACACTTCACGGTTTAGTAGTTGTTAATAGAAAACACATCTCCAGCATCACTTGTTCCAAACATTCATTGAAATCTTTTAATTTGCGGAGCCATCTAACCAAAACTTGTAAAGGAAATGAGAAAGCAATGTAAAAAAGAAATGTTTAATATAGTGAAATGCTAAATATATCAGATAAGTAAATTTATATATATGTATATATATATATATATATAT
>NC_068992.1:52597723-52598344 GCF_001194135.2 Octopus bimaculoides
ATATTTAAAATTTAATTTTATTTCTTTGTGTGGTTTAAATACGTGGCAAGTTCTCAATTCATAAAAGTCTGAAACACAGTTCTCAATTCTGGTTGAGTGGATATAGCTTGCGTATTCTTTATGCTTGCATTTTTCAGAATTAGCCGATGAGAGAGAGAGAGAGAAAGAGAGAGAGGGAGAGATAAAGAGAGAGAGAGAGAGAGGGGGGAGAGGATGAGGGATACAAAGAAAGAGAGAGAGAGAGAGAGAGAGAGAGAGAGAGAGAGAGAGACTGCAACCATCAAACTAAGTTTCTTTGATTTATAACACAAAGGTGAAGTTTTCGGTAGAGACACAACCACATATTAAAACGTCTTTTATTAATGATATATAAGTAGTACAGACAAAGTATTACAGTTGTTGCAACAGACGGGAGGTAAACCACATGCTCTGTTGTATAAATTTTAATATTTAATAACACGTAGTTCAATAAAACAACGTCATTATAAATTCAAAGTTTTATAATCTCTAATGATAAAGCATTCCAATCACACAGACATGAACAGACACAGACAGACAGAGATACACACTCACATACACAGACAGACAGAGATACACACTCACATACACAGACAGACAGAG
>NC_068992.1:52598354-52609516 GCF_001194135.2 Octopus bimaculoides
CAGACAGAGATACACACTCACATACACAGACAGACAGAGATACACACTCACATACACACACAGAGACACATTTACAGATACAGCATCAATTTTCTTGAACTTCTCTGTCTAAAAGATTTACGAATCACTGGTTTTTTCCGAAGCAGGGGTGGTCACCTTGGTCAACAGACTCGAAATGAAACAAATAACAAATTTACTTAAACATTTATGTGAAATAAAGGCACCTTTATGTTATGTATAATTGATATCAGTTTATTAATACCGTATTGCACAAGGTGCCAATAAACTAGTTTGGCGGGCGCGTTAATTCGAAGTTTCTGTTCATAAATTAGTGCGGATTATAAGAGGTTTCAGACCATCAGTACCCGGAAAGATGGTGTTGTACATGTATGTGAGTGCGTGAGTGTGTATATTATATATATATATATATATATATATATATGCGCAGGTGTAGCTCTGTGGTAAGGAGCTTCCCAACAACATCGTTCCCAACAACATCAGTCCAACTGCGTGGGCAATGTCTTTTACTGTAGCCTCGGGTCGACCAAAGCGTTGTGATTGGGTTTGGTAGACAGAAACTGAAAGAAGCCCGTTATCGCTTGACAACTGGTGTTAGTGAGTTTAAATCCCCGTGTCTAAGTGGTTCGGCAATGAGACCAGTAGAATAAGTACTAGGATTAAAAATAAGTCCTGGGGTCGAATTATTCGAGAGAAATACTTTAAGGCGGTGCTTCAGCATGGCCACAGTAAAATGACTGAAACAAGTAAAAGAATATATATACACACACACGCGCACATATATTCTTACATACGTCCCTTATACAAATATATGTTTATATACACGCATAAAATTCTACGAAGGAATCTGATAGATATTAAAAAAATGTGAAGATTCACAAATCCTACAAAATTTTTGATGCAGGGTTTACCGCAGTTCAGGCTGAACATTACTAAATCAATCTAACTACAATGGTTTACTATGGTCAACGGTGCCACGCTTTCTTTGAATTAAAAGAAAGATTTTGATTTTGTTTAGCCTATTCCCACGCAGTGAAAATAATAACTGCTATGAACATACTCATGACGTTTCAGATCTGATAGGAATGTTTCATCAATTCTATTCGAGTACCCCGAACTTGACTGACATTTAATTTATCGCTTTCGAAAGGATAGGAGAGAAAAATAAACATGGACAGATCGAGACTCAGAACAGAAAGGGTCAGAAAAAATACTGGTTTCAAATTTTAGCACAAGACCAACAATTTCGGAGGAGGAGTTAAGATGATGGTATCGACCCCAAGTATTCAAATGGTACTTAGTTTATCGACCACGAAATGAACAAAGACATAGTCGGCCTCGGAAGAATGTGAACTCAGAACATGAAGACGGACTAAATGCCGTTAAGTATTTTGTCCGGCGAGCTAACGACTCCGCTTGCTCGCTGCTTTGATCAGACCAAATATAGCAAGACATTCTGTACAACAGATCAAATAATTATAGAAATCCACCACTCCAAATAATTATTTCTATTTAATAAGACAAGCGCAGTTCCTGCAATTTTGGGGAAGGTTGTTGGTTGAATGTACCGATTCCTGTACTTTTCTGGTTCTTTATTTCATCACTCTCGGAGGAATGGAAAGAAAGCAAAGGGTTTGAACCAAGAACGTACAAATATGTTATGAAATTTTGTTCGCCGATCTAATGATTCTGTTAACCAACCAGCCTGAATTGACGGCTTCTAATTTAGACACAAAGTTAGCGATTTTGAGGGAAGACGAATAGTGAATATCATCGATTCTAGACATGACTAGTGCTTTATTTTATCGACTAGCAAATGACGAACAGCAAAGCTGATCTTACTGGGATTCGAACTCAGAACATAAAAAAACCCAGAAGAAACACCATAAATAATCATTCTACCGAAATTCTATCAATTCTTCTGGGTCACTGCACCAAAGTAATATGTAGTAATATTACATTGGAACAATTCATTCGACTAATCTAAATATCCCTCTCCTAAAAATATAAAAACTTTTATTGTACAAATTGTTATTTTCCTAATAATAATAATTTCTTTTGTCTAGGATCAAGTCATATTCCTTTCCATGTGAAGGAACAATAAATTGGTTTTATCAACCTCCGTATATTCCTGACAAATATAAACGCCATAAGTGAAAATAGTGAGGAACCAAACCAGATACTGATCAGTTTCTCTTCTTTTTTTTTCTTCTTTTGGCCTCCTCACTACACTACTTCCATCCTCTATCGGTCACAATCTTCTTATTAACTCTTCGATTACCGAACCAGTAAAGTGAAGAATTCTCCACTATAGTAGCAGTGGACAGTTTAGATGGCATGCTTGCTGAAGCTATCACAACGACAAATTCTTTTCAAAGGAATCAGCAGAATGGAAAACATATTAGAGTAAGCAATAGATTAGAAAATACCAGAATTAGAATTGTCTCGCATTTTATTACTCGAGTGTTTTCTATATCTCCGGTCCATTTTAGCAGACTGCTTTATGTTAAGAAGAGAATCCATCTGGAAAAATCTTTGTTTTAATTCCCACTAGAATGGTATTGCTGATAGCATTGCACATTGGTACTGAATCTATGGTGAGTAAAACAGATACCAAAACCAATATTTACCTGTGTTGCTATCAGAAATACAGTATAACGTAAAATAGTTCCTCTGTCTTAGCATTTACCCACTTTGTTTTTTCTTTTCTATCTTTTAGTCAGAAGGATAGGAAGCGCCACCGATATTAGTGAGAGGAAGGGGAGGTGTCTTCAAACGGGAATCCTCGCACAACTGCTAGCGACAGAATGAATGTCGCTAAAGACTACCAGAGTTCCCGGTAGTGGTATTAAACTGAGTGGCAAGTTAAGCCTATCATTCAAGCAGGATGTGAATTCAAAGGGTCGGTTCTGCTAATTCTCCGCTCTGAGAAGTTGCTATTTCGACTTTCTTTTTATCGACCCTAGGGTCTGCTCATAATATTGATGTGACCGAAGCGTTGCTTTAACCGGTGATTCGCTCCGTATGACATAAGTTGTCTATCAATATGAACCAGGTTCCCGAGGCTTCGTCTTTCCAACAGTTCCAACAGGATGAGTTTAGAGATGAAAGGAGGTAAGTGAATAAGGAACACAGAAGAATCGGAAACGACACAGCTACTCAGATTGATACTCCACAAATCCATTGCCCTGGGATTATGCTTTATCGATCCCAAAGAAATGAAAGGCGAAGTTCAAAGCGCCAACAATTCGAAACAAGTCTCGCAAGGTATTTTATGTAGCGTACTAATGTCTGCCCTTTTGCTGCTTTATAACATAAAAGAACAATCTAACATTTCTTTAATATTTTGATTTTCTTTTAGTTAGTATTTTTATATGGCATCATTAGTTGAAGCATTCTTGAAAATGCACAAGTTTATTGGGATTTGGCTGTATCAGTATGAATTGAAGTTTGCCGAGCTGCACACAGGCAGGTAGATAAAAGCGTAAACATTACACCTTCTTTCAGTTTTCGTTTACCAAATTCACTCACAAGCTGGCCCGGAGCTATATAAAAAGTCATTCGCGCACAGGTTCACTCCCATTGTGTGACACCGGACTCTGAGCCATTCGGTTGGGAAGGAAGCTTTTTATGACACAGTCACATAATAGATATAATATTCAAAAGATTTTTTCATTAAAACTTTATTGCGATCTTCACTCATTTGTAAAGTCCCCACGCCCAACCAAGATATTACTTCGCTTCGCTGATTGAACGTGCAACCGATACTGGGGAACGTCATATTGTATACTATTGATTTGAAGATACTGCTCTCCAACTGAGACATTCAGCAATGGTCGTCCAAGATTTTTCACAGGAAAGAAAGCCGACGACTTGAAGTTATATTGTGTTTTAAATTGTTTCTTTAGATAGATATTTGTATTGTTCAATTGCGAACATATTATTGCTGTTCTGTAAGAAATATGTCTTTAATGTGTCTTACAGCCATTCGTTCATTGTTTAAAACTTAGTGCACAGTACATTGGTTGTTGCTGAAAGAGTTACCAAAGAAAAGAGATTACAATGAATGTATGTCATACGTCTCTGTTCTTTACTTTATTGATGATGTTGCTGAACTAGAAGTTTCTCGTTAATGATATCAACACACCAACAGCTAACCGTAGCTTCTAGCACCAACACCAAGGGAACCAAGGATATGCTGAGTGCAATATAACTGCCAATACGATTTGTCTTCTTATGCAAGACAGAAATAGAAGTGTTGAAGCATTTTACGTACTGCTAAAGGAATCCCATTCATTATACTGAAAATTTGACAGAATAACTTACGCTCTATCACCGACTACGAGAAATATAAAAGAGCAGATTCTAAGAAAACAAACGTACTCTTAGTCGTCTTATATTGCCTTGTAATATATGGGCTGAAAGCAAAGTGATAAGAATGGTTGTCTATTTTACTAGAGTAACATATGAAGAATCTAAATGAGAAGCATCTCGTCATATGATAAAATGAAAAAGCAAGCGAAATAACAAATACAATTGCTCTAAAAGAATCTTTTTCCTACTTGTACTCTGAATTCATAACGCCACTCATTATTCATTTTCGAAAACTATATTGCGTGTAGTTTTAAGATGAGGAAGCCATGGTGAGACTGTGCTTCATTTATGAGATCTAATAAGACCGAAATATATCCAGCATTCGTCAGCATCTTGCTAATAATCAGATTCACTTCACACTTAATGACAAATTTAATCAAGGATTCTCCTCCTTGAATTTTTCACCGGAATTAGTTCTTCAGAAAATGATCATTTTCGTCAATATGCTTGCAATTTTAATCCATTAATTCCTTGGAATAATGGATTAAAATCAAGTAACACGGCACTTTCAGTATATTAGATAATAAAGACACCCTGCAAGACAAAGCAAATTACGGCAATGAAGTTGGGGCTACTTTCAAGAGACAAGAAAACTAAACTAAGCCATTCACTCTAATACGTAGCGACATTCAAAGAGGCACACAGAAGATGAACTGATGCCGGATATTTGTTCTCCGTGCCGTGAACAAACCCTGGAAAAAGAGGACGATTATAATGATTTTCTGATTTCAGTTATATGAATGTTTTAAACTACTTTAAACTACTAGACATAGGATTGTTTATGTATTACATCAGAGTGTTAGAAAAAAGATACAGACCTTCGATCTGTTGTCTGGCTTTCTGACTTTCTGACTTTCTGTCAACCAAGTCAGATGTGATTCTCGCGACTGAGATATTAATCATTGACCTTCCATTTGGTACACTCTGATAAGCTCGTATCGACGCATAAACTCAGCTAACTGTGAGAATCAAATAAATGAATACTCAACTATATATATATATATATATATTTAGAGAGAGAGAGAAACATACATATATATGCATATATATATGCACATGTGTGTGTGTCCTTATTTATGTTTATAAGCGTGTATGTATACATATATAGATATAAACATACACATGCACGCATACACGCATATATATATGTATATGAAGCTAAGAATATTTATGAATATTCAATTGAAGCCAATATAGAAATCTGCTATAATATCTATATTATACTCAGCTATGTTAGTCTTACTAATAGAGATAAAATATTTCGTGTTCTCTTTCAGTGCTTTTCAAATGTTAATGCTTTACAAATGTTTCTTGTTCAAATCGACTTACTCGCAAAGATAAAATGTACAGAATATGTGGTTATTAATTTTTAGAAGAAATTTCAGAGTTGAAGCGAGACAAATATATTTAATCATGTTTTGGCAAGGAAATAAAAGTTCCAAAACACAGTCTGCTTTGCATGAGGGCAACACAATACATCTCTCTCTCTCTCTCTCTCTCTCTCTCTCTATATATATATATATATATATATATATATATATATATATATATATATATATATATATATATATATATATATATATATACATACACACACATATCTATATATGTACAGATATATGTACATATGAAATAATAATAATAATGTTAATCTTCTTTCCTTTTTCTCCCTTTTATTTGATTTGATTAGTTTTCTGTTTTTTATTTTCTTATTTTGGGGGCGAGATGAGTCGATTACATCGACCCCAGTGTTCAACTGCGTCTCATTTTATCGACTCCGAAAGGATGAAAGGGAAAGTTGACCTCGACCGAATTTGAACTCAGATCGTAGCAATGGTATTTCCTCCGGCGCACTAACGATTCCATCAGCTTGCTGCCTTAACAACAACAACAACAACAACAACAACAACAACAATAATAATCCTTTCTACTATAGGCACAAGGTCTGAAATTGTAGGAGAAAATTTAAATCGATTACATCAACACCAGTACTCAACTGGTAGTTAATTTATCGACCCCGAAAGGATGAAAGGCAAAGTTGACCTGTGGAATTTGAACTCAGGACGTTGCGGCTCACGAAAATACCGCTAAGCATTTCGCCCGGTATGCTGACGTTTCTTATTTCTTATTTCTTATTTCTTTACTGCCCACAAGGGGTTACACACAGAGGGGACATACAAGGGCAGACAACGGGATTAAGTCGATTATATCGACCCCAGTGCGTAACTGGTACTTGCTCAACTTTTCGATAAACTGGTCGCAGTTATCTATTTCATTACTTCAAATACGCTGATGAGTGTCGGCTAACGTTAGGTATGAATACACAATCTGGTTTATCAATGCACACTAATAACAGTCACTTTATATTTCAATTAAAAGTATACAGATAACTTTATACTTGTAAATCAAGACACATAATTATGGATATTTTTCCTCCGTACATTCTCACATAATACATACACCAGTGTATATATATATATATACATATACACACACATATATAGACACATGGATAGATATATAGAGGTATATATGGATGGGTGTACGTATGTATGTATGAGTGTATTTAAATATGTATGTATGTATATACGTGTGACCTGGAGCTAAACATCACAAACATGCACGACATACGAGATTTTTTTCCTTCAAATAAAGGACTGGATTTTTAGAAATAAAACAAATTTTTATTTCTAAATAACCATATTCTTCTCAGATAACCAGTTAAATCAGCCATTTGCTTCCGTTCTTTTGTTCTTCATTGTATTTCTCAATAATTTCGGATTTATAAATTTCCGATCTCTAATTTTTGTCAAATTTATTCAACCTTTTTGTTTTTGTCTTCTGTTCCCTTGTGCAGTCGGTCATAATCTAATGTGCCAAAGTTTATTTTCCTAACGATTCCTATTCAACCACGAGACATATAGTTGCAATCATATCTTTCGAATCTCATGTTTATTCCGAAGTAGAAAAGGAACTCTTCAAAACAAAATTACTCCGAAAACACCAATCACGAATCATAGGCCAAAGCCAGACCATACTAGCATATTACAGAATAGCACCGCACTGGAGAGTTAGATGGCCACTGTATTTCCTTAAGTATTTTGTTTTAAACCAATAAAATTTTATATTTTATTTAGAATCACCTTATCTTATGTGAGGGACTCAAAATTAACATCTGAAACTAAGAAAATAGCATTTAACCAAAACAAATTGATTAAACACACGTAACTTATTAAGTAAAAAAAAAATGATGATCTGTTTATGCCATTCTTCAAGTTACTCTTTTACAACTTTCAGAATAACTACAATTCATTGTGGAGTTGTTTACTACACAAAGTCACATTCCGTTACTTTAGCTCTTCCACCTGTCTGATTACGTTAGAAAATTTTAACGACATCAGTAGCAGAGAGAAGAAAGCTAGTCTCTGTAATTGCATGCTAGTAGTTTAAATTTGTAAAGAATCGCTTGTCTAGAAGTACATGTCAACTCCATTACAGTCGAATTACTATTTGCAAATAATCTATATAATAATCTGGTGGTATTCCAGAAACTTAATATAAAAGTTATCGTGTAATTTCTTACGAATTATTCCAATATTTTCCAGGCACATATTAAATATGTCCCAGAAGACTAAGATATTTAATGTCTCATTGGACTTTTGTCTTGTATCAAATATAGTGGAATTCATACAGCCTTAATAAATGTTACTAATCAATTGTAATATCATTTACATATTAAATTCAATGCATAGGTTCACTTAAATTCATGACCATGTCCTAGCTGTCTCTTTTTCATAAATTCTTTTGAGTGAAATGTTGAAATCTTGGTGAAATTAATGAGTTACTTAAGACATGAAAGTTGTACTGCAAACAATGCAAAAGTGGGAAAAACCTTGTTATTAATTGACACAATTTGTTCAAAGTGCTCATGTTGGTAGAATTATTCAAGAGCCAGCAATCTACCAAAATAATAGTGACAGATTTGTTGTGAGGTGGGATGACAAGAGGTTCAGTCTCCTTGATTTTCTGGAATGTGGCTGTATTGTGAACAGCGAGGAGACTGGGAGACTTAAAATTATACAAGTCATTTAGAAGAAGAAAGTGAGCGAAACAACATCCACCTGTTCGGTCCAATGAGAGACAATTTTCGGGGACAAAATGTTGAGACACACAAGAGGTGACAATGGTTAAGGGGAAGTAGGTACAGCAAAGCATATCTTAATTTTATCAAAGATTCGAGAAGTGAATTCAGCAGTAGTGCAAATGCATTCGAGACTATATTGAATAAATGCCGTTCTATAGAGGTGGCGTTTCTCTCTCAATACCTGAAATTTGTGTGACTTGTGCCAGTCCATTAAATGCAATGCCCGATTTTGTATCACTTTCGCTAGAACCCTCAGATTTATTAATGA
Organism: Octopus bimaculoides; assembly: GCF_001194135.2. Taxonomy (NCBI): domain Eukaryota; kingdom Metazoa; phylum Mollusca; class Cephalopoda; order Octopoda; family Octopodidae; genus Octopus; species Octopus bimaculoides. The sequence goes on from NC_068992.1 coordinate 52,607,159, forward strand.
CTTTGATACTTTTAAGCCTTTTGGAATTTCTATGTGCATACACCAAAAAGAAAATTGTGCTTCTTCAAAATCTAAGACGGTGGGTGTTTTATAATGATAAAATATATACACTGAGCCTTCTTCATAAATCTGTTATTATGCGTCTTTATTTCATGTTGACTATCTTGCTCAAGAAAACTATATGAAAAAAATGAAAGATAGATTTTAGAAACAAATTCTGTTATATATAAATGTTTGTATTTCAAGTCATATTTCATAAGCTAAGTTCTAAATCAAAGCGTTCCTCGTTACTCTTGATATGAGATAGCCAAAGATGATAATAGTAGTCTGAAGTAGTTCGAGAAAGAGGGTTCAGCAATTTATTGCTGAAGAACGTGCAAACATGATTTGTTTATAGTGATCAAACGTTTGTGTTGTACATTAGCTGGTTTTATCCATCAAATAGCCGTTGCCTGAACAGGTGTGCCACGCATCAGGTGTCGATGTGATCTCAAAGCAACGTGAGATTAAATGTTTTGTTCAAGAACACAACGCACTACCTTGTCCAAGAACTGAAACTACGATCATGCGACCGTCAGTGTAACATCCCAAACCACTAGGTCGTGCGTCTTCACACAAGCAGGGACAAGACATTGTTTAGTGAGGTAAAGTCACAGAAATGACTATACCTCTACGATAAAATCTGTTCAAGTGAGCTGAATTAGGATTGAAAAAGTGATCAATAAATATATTAATCCAAATCTTGGCTGCAAAACTTAGAACAATTATATGAGAATATTATTATTCCTGATATGAAGCAATTTTAAAATTACAACTAATTGAGAGGAAGATTAGTTTGATAATATGTGCATTCAGTTTACGACTTCATTAAATTTCAACAACTTTGGTATCATTGAGACGATTTCGTATACATTACCTTTCCATCACCTGTTTTAGAAGAATCAGATAATCCGATAAGTATACGATAACATGAAAAGCGTTAAGAAATATTAGAATGTTTCTGAGACAAGGAAAACTTCCTCCAAACTAAGATCGTAGATTTTGAGCTAAGAGTTTCAGTTGCTTTTAGTTAACACCTGCTTACAGAAATAATGACATATCTTATCAAAAATAGATCAATACCTTCCAAACTAAAGATTGTATGAACATATCGTTTATTAATCAATGCTCGTTAATTTGTCTGTATTTATCGTTTTTGTTATTTACGTATTGATTATTGTTTGTTTAGGTTTTCGCTCTCTACTGTTAATCTCAAGGCTAGAAAATAATAAAAGAAATTGTTAGCATTATTCATTGCAATGCGACTCTAATAACCATGAACGAAAAAAGAAGCAATGAAAACCGAAAACGAAAAACCAAAACTGAAAAAATACAAAACAAGTAAAATGCTGTTATTTCTGGAAGATGTTTTAGCTGAAGGCATTATACAACAAGAACAAAAACACCAACAACAACAACAACAACGAAAACAACGACTGCAACATCAACAACAACAGCAGCAACAACAAAATACATTGCATAAAACATATCTTCTACAATGACTTGTCATAACTATCGTCCAATCTGATATCTTCTTCATATATTTACATCTCGCTAGAAACGATACTCGTGTTACAAGATACATACTGACAGGCATACAGACTAACAGGCATACAGACTAACAGGCAGCCATAAAGATCTTTTTACCTTAGAGCATATATAAATGAATAGAAAAAAAAGAGAGTAAAAATCGAGACAGTAAGAACGGGAATAATGGCTGGCTTTTGAAGATATCAATACAGGTTTAATTTTTGTGTAAGCGACAACTAATTTAATTATTTACTTCTAATAAGTTCACTCTATTTTTATGTGTCTTCTCTTTTCCTTTCCAACAATTTTCTCTCCGTGGCTTTCTCTTTCACATCTAAGTTTTGCTATTCACGCATCAACACATACATACATACATATAGCTATACACAAAGTCACACAAAGTCCCACAAAGTATAAACTGTCCATTTAAACACACACACACACATAAATACATTAAAAAAAACATAGCAATAATATCACATTATACGCACACACATATAACTTTATGTATATATGTATGATTGGACGCAGAGAATCAGATGTATGGTGTTAGGTAGACAGTCTGTAACTATCTATATATCTCGATAGATACCATAGAGGTAAAATGAAATAAAGTACACTAAAATGTATTCCGGAACTTAAGTATTCGTATCAGCAACTTAACACAAAATTCCATTACTTGGAATTTGAGAGACGCAAAAATACATGACTGTTTTCAGCATGTGATTCTGAATAATAAACAACTCACTGCCAAGAATTCAGCATTTGAAAGCATTGGGCTATATATAT
>NC_068992.1:52609526-52609810 GCF_001194135.2 Octopus bimaculoides
ATGTGTCTTCTCTTTTCCTTTCCAACAATTTTCTCTCCGTGGCTTTCTCTTTCACATCTAAGTTTTGCTATTCACGCATCAACACATACATACATACATATAGCTATACACAAAGTCACACAAAGTCCCACAAAGTATAAACTGTCCATTTAAACACACACACACACATAAATACATTAAAAAAAACATAGCAATAATATCACATTATACGCACACACATATAACTTTATGTATATATGTATGATTGGACGCAGAGAATCAGATGTATGGTGTTAGGTAGACAG
>NC_068992.1:52612592-52613397 GCF_001194135.2 Octopus bimaculoides
TATATATATATATATATATATTTATCTATTTATACGCACATGAAAATGTGTATGCACGCACAACCATTTAGCTATCAATATGATACACCTTGACTTACTAAAGGCCCTTGTTACGGTGTATCATGACATGATATATCAGAAGCTGCGAAACCTTGGCATAGCAGGTAAACTGGGAGAATGTCTGAATGACTTCCTAAAAGACAAGACCAGGCTGTTGCAGCCATGGATGCCCTATCTGAAGAAACAAAAATTCTGAGTCACATCCTCAAGGAGCTGTCTTAGGGACAGTAGTTTTTATGACAGCTCTCTTAGATGTGCTCATAGTCATGTATACAGCCAGCGTCTCTAGCGACGCCAATGATACAAAATTAATACAGGCAACACACACCCACACATACACGCATATATTTCCAAGAAAACTAGATATTTTATATTCAAATCGTCACGTAATCATGGATTAATCTGAAACGCAATGGATAAATTACTTATTAATAGAGTAATACTGTACAAGCAACTGTGCAGTGTGACAGGTAGGATGTTCTCGAGGTAAGGCAAAGATGCACGATTTGATCCTTGCCAGAAGATTTGATCTCTTTTTTTAATTTTCAAATTGCTTATCACTTTCTCCTTCTTTCTCTCTTTCTACTTTCCGCATCTCTCTCTTGCTATATCTCTACCAACCTAAGCACGGATAAAATGCATGTAATTCATGTAATATATGCATGTAATGTACGTATACAATGTACTGTATTATACATACATATATATATATATATATATATATATATATATATATATATATATA
>NC_068992.1:52617090-52618347 GCF_001194135.2 Octopus bimaculoides
ACTACTACTACTACTACTACTACTACTACTACTACTACTACTACTCTGGAATGTCAGAATGGTCTTCGATATGTTAATATTATTTTGAAAATGACTTTGGACCACAAGTCAACATAACAGTTTAGAAAATTAGATGAACTGGGTAGTATTTGGAAGAGGTTTTATATAATTATATGCCTTTTTCCTGCAAGCTAAATGAATACATATTAGGCCTCTATATTTTCTCTTCTAATAATCCAATCGTCAGATAGTATCTCCTGCTGGTACACGATTATCATTGCTTCAAGCTTGCTAAATCTCCCGATGATTGCATATTGTTCGATGTTTATTGTGTATGAACATTTCCACGAACTTTCAAAGACAGAGCTGGTGTGAAAAGTAGCGAATCTAACTATTTTCCTTTATTAGAATGCAGTTCTTGTTATGAAATTAACAATATTTGCCCGGTGAACAAGCTCTTATCAACTAATGATCTAACAATTTTTTCCCCATTTTCGTTATGAAATATCCAAACGCAGATTGGTTATGTAAAACAATGTCTTGTTGTGAATTACATTATAAAACGAAACATTGGCTCTTCTTGTAAGTAGCTGAAGAAAAAAAAATTGTTTACTACATTTCCATATAAATCAGGAAATTATATTTGACTACGTTCTTTACAGTACAGGTAGTTATCAGACGATGATATACGAGTGCATTTCGTATTGTGTTATTTTGCATGTTTTTAAAATGTTACAATGATAGTGCAGTGAGAATCATTACAGGTCAGATTTTGCTGTTCCTTTATTTATACGCAATATATCTCTGGATATATTATCTAATGTCACCTTCCTTTTGAGACACTATCACATGATTTAAAGAAGATGTTTTCAATCAGGCAATTGTATAGAATTCCCTTATTGGCTCATCATATATCAGTTGTTAAAGATTTCAGTTGACTCTCAAAACAAATACACTCGAGTTTATTTTAAAAGCAATTAATGGATCCTTTTGGGGATAAAAACTGGCTTCCTGGAATATACGACTTTATGCAGAGGAACCAACAAGGGAGTGTGTAGGTGGTCTCTTGATAAAAATTGTAGACACGTATAGTTGGTCTTTTACTCTTATAATCCATACACATGAGAAGACGAGATAACTTAAACTAGAATAACTTAGATAATATGATTGCTCATAAACATACCAGTATCGGTTGTCAAGCGATGGCGGAGGAACAAACACGGACAAACACACATAAGTATATATATATATATATAT
>NC_068992.1:52618656-52622907 GCF_001194135.2 Octopus bimaculoides
ACACACACACACACACACACACATATATATATATATATATATCTTCACGCACACACATATATGTAATATACATATATTCATATATATAAATATATCAATATATATAATTTATACATATATATATATGTGTGCATACACACACACACACACACACACACGCACACACACACACACACACAAATACTGATACGTATATGTATTCACTCACATGCGTACCCATAGTATAGAAATATATGTATTTACACTCAATACATCTTTTCGTTTAAATCTTCTAACTCATGCAATGGAAAATTTATTCATTGAGTCTGAAACAGAGTAAAACTTTTCTGTCTTTTTGTTTTACTTTTAAACTATTCTATTTGATATTCAATTTACTTTCGGGAAACTTTTATAGAAAATTCGTAGTAGTACACAGTCTACAACGGAATTGATTTTCTTATTAATAGTAGTTTATAACTGATCCGAATCTTATAATTCCTTAGATATTTAGACAAACTTGTTAGTAATTCCCAGTGTATTTTCCCAGCTGTCTCCAGACATTTATGCTATGATACATTCTTTATAAAATTCTTCCTTTAATTCGTGCAATCAAAGGCTCACAAACTGGTGTTAGGCATAACGAGATTAAGCGAACACTGAATTAACATCACAATTAATGAAATTGAATTTGTATCTCTTAATTGATTTGCAATTTTGTGACCTCTGTCAGCTTTCGTCAAGCTGACCGATACCTGCGCCCATACAAATAAAAATTCGTACAAGTTTTGCCTTTCCACTTCTTTATCAACGAGGCGATAAAATAGAATTTGCCTCCCTATAATTCTTCTTTCCTCGCCATGTTGTTCGGCAAGTTTAAAATGTGGAACGCCATCTTAATTTCATTTAACAGTTCAAGTTGTTCGTTACCCTCTGAATGCTCACATCGCCCCGCCACCTGAGACTGTCCACATATGAGTAATCCTAGCTTAAGCAATATAACCTCTATATTCACGCTCTCTCACTCATCGAAATGTTATATCTTTTTAACACCTCATGGTTAAATAAATCACTAACATCTCCTACAAGCACTCTGATGGAGTAAAGTTTGCTGACATAGTCTATCACCAATTTGTTAGGCTTCAGAATTTTATCACTTATTTCGTTTAAGTGAGTTGATAATATAATCTGGAATCCGTGTAAGTTGGTGGTGGCATATATCGACAACACTGGTAGTAAAATCGGGGACTTATGGCCTAAACATTATTTTCATTCTTCATTGCAGCTGAAATTACTAACACTTGCAAACACTCTTGGATCATAATAAATCGGTTTGTAATGGGATACTGCAGAAACTTCCTATTCAACTAGACAGCGTGTATGTGGCCGTCCTACCATACCAGAAAGAGATGATTTCCACAAATTTTAACCTTACATCTAAAATAAGAAAGACGCATTTGTGAATGTAATAATTCTTGATACAATTCGAATAAAAGCAATAGGAGGACAGCATTTGGAAAGATTAGTCTTATGTCAGTTCACTGATAATCAAAATGACGTAAAATAAGTCATTCTGTTCGTATCCGGTCTCTTCCACATCCTCGTTGTCATCATTAGCTTGATCTTAATTTCATCGACGACATTTAGCTGTTTGATAATATCAATCAGTGGTCCAACGCTAAACTGGATAGACAATCGACTATAAGTTTGTTGTAGTTGCTAGACGAGAAATACAATTTGAGATGTGTGTAGAAACAGATACGAACTTATATGAATGTCATTTGAACTAGAAACAAGTAAATGCATTTCTATTCAGTTTTATTATCATTTTTATTACATATTTTTAAATATCAAAAACATAGTTTGTATTAATGAACTAATCACTGCTACTGTGTTCATCGGTATATTTCAATGGACTAATATGATTAGTTTGGTGGCTTACAGATCAGAGTTAGCCATAACAAGACAAATATAAATTTAATATGTCTTCATAGTTTATAGTAGAATGAAATTACAACCGTAAGATATTCTTGATTGGTACAAGCTCAATCCTTTATAAACCGATCACGTATGGTTAAAGTGATAATGTGACTTCAAAAAAAAAAAAAGAATATCGGGATATACACCATATAGTAGAGAGTTACGGCCAAATCAAGATACCTTTAAATTAGTTTTATTACTTGTAATTCTATTCGTTAGAGGGATACTGAGAAAATAATTAGAAATTATTTAGTAAAACTAACATTTAATTAAGGGATGAAAGAAACAACAAAAACAAAAACAAAAACGTAAACAAAACAGAAAATAAAGACACCGAAGTAAAGCTTTATTGGCTTTACTTATTGTTTTAAATGAAACTTGGACGAAGTTACAAAGTTTCACTGTACTCTCACCAGCGGGATTTTCTGTTCAATCTTATTTTACTTATTGAAGTGCTTCTTAGTAAAGAACCACGACGATACATGCCTCAGTGTATTTCACTGATTAAAAAAAGGACCGAATCTTATTTCATGGCTGAGTGGGGAAAAACATTGAACTGTAAGAAATATCCAACTATTATAAATCATCCAGCTATATAATGCACCCCACTATATACAACATTCAGCTGTATGAAACATGCAGTTATACAAAATACCCAGTAATATATAAAACACCTCCACCAGCAAACATCATTTCACGCATGCTAGCTCAAGAAAATAAATGTAAAATAGCATGAACCATTTTCCGTGGTGAAATTGACTTTATAACAATCAGAGAATAAAATTGTAAAGAAATATTTCGAGATGATTTTTCAGGTTTATTGTTTTCAGACATAAAAATGATCAATTTAATTAAATTACCTTGAATTCGTTTCATTTAATGAGCCAGTGTGTTAATTAAATTTACAAAGCATAGTTTCATTATTTAAAGATGAAAAATCACAAACTTCACCATGTACAGAGTTTATGAGTTAAAGCAGAATCTGTATCGGATTGAAAAAATTGTTTGTTTTTTTTTTAAATATTTAACGTAACGTTTCGTCCTAACAGTACATACAACTTACTGTATATACATGTTGCGTCTTTCTGTACATAGCATTTCACCGAATTAGAATTTTTCCATTTAATATTCATGGCAAAATCCAAAATTAAAAGAGAGTCACGATGTCTTGTGTCAGCAAAAATTAATCCCGACTGCTTGGAAGAGAATCAAATTAACTTTTCAATTACGTGCCAATTCAGGTTCATAGAAATAACTTACTTAGAGTAGATATGAGGGTCATATTGACGTTCAGACGGCATGCAATTTGTCTGAAGTTTTTAAGACCATCGGCTGCTCTCTCCATTTTGATAGCATAATTGCGTTTCCTTACTTGGTCTCAACAGTATACGGACCAGACAGCTTAACATTTTTATAATAATAACTAAGCGTATAGTGTGCAGATTTTAGCCGCCTTTAAATGTAGACGTAAGTTGTCTTTAATAGCATGTTACCATTTAGCAAATATAGAAAGTATACTTAACAACTGGCCATTCAGTAGACGATTGATTAAACATAGTATGCATCCTATGGCAATGTGATTCAGTCACACATCCCTGTGACAAACAAGCTGTCTCTTTATTATTCACTGTCTCGTTTTAGCTGTCTGTCTGCCTGAACATATGTGTATGTGTACTACTTGTATGCGTGTATGTATATACACGCGTATATATATATATATGTATATATATATAATCAAATATATACTTCTTTTTTGGTACAGTGTGCTTCGAAGCACATAAAACTATAAATAATAGCATTTAAATATTCGGTTGAAAATCCGTTCTGGGTCTTTACATACCATTATCTGTAGTTTCATGTAGTTCGAGATCCACGGTTCCAAAAAGAAGAATTGCACGTTAGGAGTGAAAAATACTCCAAAGTCACAAGAATACACACTAAATTTTTACAGGTATGGTTGGCAAAAAACAAAACAAAAATAAACTAAGTGAATAAGGATTGCGTTTTACATCTGCAAAATTGCAAGAATGAATGCTAGTTTACCTGGTATCATGCTTTCGAATTTAGCACCAAAAGCACTTGATCTCTTCAGCTAAGTCTACTAATAACAATACCTATATTTCAACAATGTTCTCTTCTAAATACCCCGCCAAAGTCTGTTTTATATAAATGAACAAGCAGTTTGTACATTCACAGAATTTTATTTGACAAGTTCGAGAAAGGAACGAAAGCGTCAATAATGAAGAAATAAAAATACTTTCTTTCCAAAATTCTGAATTTTTCTAAATATATATA
>NC_068992.1:52623742-52627504 GCF_001194135.2 Octopus bimaculoides
TCTATCTATCTATCTATCTATCTATCTATCTATCTATCTATCTATCTATCAATCTATCTAAATACATGTTTTCGTTATAATCCCCACCAATACTTGAAAAACAGTTTCCTCGGTTTGTTTACGTCTCCGTAACTTAACGGTTCGGAATGTGGGGTTCCAAAAGAATAATTACTAGATTTTACAAAGATAATTCTTGGATCTATTAGTTCGTCTGAGGTATGAGCGTAGAAGAAATAACTGAACAATTTAATAAATGACTATGTCTTTTATCTTTCACTTGTTTCAATCATTAGACTGTGGCCATGTTGGGGCACCGCCTTGAAGAATTTTCAGTCGAATGAATCGACACCAGTACATTTTTTAAAAGCGTGGTACTTATTCTATCAAATTTCTTTGCCGAACCGCTACACAACGGGGACATAAACACACAAAGACCTGTTGTCAAGCAGTGATGGGGGAACAGAGACATGAACACACACATACACACGACGTGGTTCTTTCAGTTTCCGTCTACCAAATCCACTCACAAGTCTTTGGTCAACCCGAAGATGTAGTAGAAAACAATTGTCCAAGATGCCACGCAATAGGACTGAACCCGGAACCATGTGCTTGGGAGCGACTCAATTATTTGTGCGGTGACATTTCTACTCCATAGATTTTATATCTTACTTATTCAAGATATATCCGCTCTTTTAACGACCTTCTTGGTGAAGTTTTTATCTCTACATGATGTTTTCGATTTATTAGCTTTGTCCTTGATTTCTATGTCGGTTGCTCTGATTACTAGACTAGGGCAAAATCTAAAGAATCCCTTCAGTCACAAATGGCCGTGAGATTTCACCTAAAATGTTCCCCTCTGTGGCACAAGCCCAGGCAAGGTTGTTTATGGAAGACCAGCTATCGCCCATCCCCACCGGCTTCCCCTCTCCACGCCACTGATGTTATCCAAGGGAAAAGCAAAGGCCGATACAGCTTGGCACCAGTGATACTGCAACGCATTTCTACAGCTGAGTGAACAGCAGCAACGTGAAATAAGAAGTATTTTGCTCAAGAATACACCTCATTCAAAGAATCGATCATAGAATCTCACGATTGGAAGCCCGACATTCTAAGCACTGAGTCATGTGACTTCACATGATCATTACTTTAGGATGCATGTTATTTTAACTGGAAAATTTAACGCATTGATTATCTTCGTAATTAATTCTAAATAGTGGTTAGCTTGCATGAATAAATACCTGTTTATTATGTTGTAATATATTTTCTGGATTGTAGTCTGTAGTCTTTGAGCGCGGAAAGCGGATATAACCGCTCAAAATTTGATTACCGTGAACTGCGGAAGCGGTTTTACGCTACAGTAAAGAAAATCTAATGCTGTCAGAAGCGGAGACACCCCTAGTGACTTTTTATGCAAAATATAATATATCCGAATTTCTTATTTTATTCATATATTTCATCAAATAACTTTTTACAGACTAAGAATCAAATACTATTAATGGTGGTTACAAAACCGTATCTACAGGAGATACTGAAGAGCTGTTTGCACAAGCAAAAGATACCGAATTTAAATCTTTGTTACAAGACCAGGAATTTTGAAGCCTTATACAAATTTAAGCCTTTGGCTGCATAATTAAATTTCGGGGTCATTCTTGTAATGGTGCTAGTCCTACTGTAGTATATTTTATTGACCCTGAAAAGGTGAAAGGCAAAGTCGACCTCGGTGGAATTTAATCTCAGAACGCGAAGACGAACACAATGACAAGCAGAAAATATCAATTCTAGGTTTTAGTGGATAACTAACACCGTTACAAGAATGATCCTGAAATTCAATTATGCAGCCAGAGGCTTACATTTGTATAAGGTTTATCTCTTCAAATTTTTTATTCTATTTTCACTACCATATATTCTTTTCTACTCTAAGCACAATGTCTAAAATTTGGGGGGAGGGGGACCAGTCGATTAGACCGACCCCAGAACACAACTGGTACTTAATCTATCGACCCCGAAAGGATGAAAAGCAAAGTCGACTTCAGCCGAATTTGAACTCAGAACGTAAAGACAAACGCAATGCCGCTAAATATTTCGCCCGGAGTGCTAACATTTCTTATTTCTTTACTGCCCACAAGGGGATACACACAGAGGGGAGAAACAAGGAACAGACAAATGGATTAAGTCGATTAAATCGACCCCAGTGCATAACTGGTACGTATTTAATCGATGTCGAAAGGATGAAAGGCAAAGTCGACCTCGGCGGAATTTAAACTCAGAACGTAGTGGCAGACGAAATACCGCTAAGAATTTTGCCCAGAATGCTAACGTTTCTGCCAGCTCGCTGCCTTTTCCACTACCATATATTGAGTCACTGTATTCATTCATTTATTTGATTTGGGACCAGAGCTTTTTTGCATAAGTATCAGGTTTGAACTTGTTTGATCTTTGTTTACAGCTACTCCATTCCTGGTTTGTTGTAGTCTTATTCTCTTTTACTGAGGATTATATTGGCGCTGCATCCAAAGGATGCAGCACCAACTCAATATGATCTACAGTGAAATAGAATAAGACTACAAAAAAAAAACACAAATGCAATAACTGTAAAGAAAGAACTAACAATTTCAAACCGGCTACTTATGCAAAAAGCCCTAGTCCCAAATCAAATAAATGGATATTGTAGTGGAAATAGAATAAAAAGTTTGAAGAGATAAAACTTATACATATTTAAGCCTTTGGCTGCATAATTAAATTTCAGGGTCAGTCTTGTAATGGTGCTAGTTCTAATGTAATGTATACTCTGTTGTATGACACTGTCATAATATACATCTATTTGTAGTTAGCTAAATTTATTCTACTGTTCTTGTATTTTCTTGTTTTGTATTCTCTGTATACACATTTGGTAATTTTAAGGTAAATTATAATTTATGCTATTCATTTGAAAGAAAATATCGAGATAACTTTTATTTTACGCCAGATTTAGCGAGTCTTCTCTGCAATAGTACCCGAAGGGGTTAATTTGACAGCAAGAAAGTTTTTATAGAAAATAAAAAAATAACTTAGAATTTGACTAAAATCCAATTCTGTTTATGTCGGTTATAATAACAACAAGAACAACGACAAAATTATTATTATTATTATTATTATTATTATTATTATTATTATTAAATTTGTCGTTGTTATTGTTGCTATTATATAATTGTGTATATTACTACGGTCTAGCTGTTTTGTCCGTGTTACGCCAAGGGAGATAATAACTCAAATAGATATGTAGAGAGAGAGAGAGAGAGAGAGAGAGAGAGAGAAGAGAGAGAGAGAGAGAAGAGAGAGAGAGAGAAGGAGAGACAAAGAGAGAAACGGAGCCAGTGAAAAAATAGAAAGACACGAGAGAAAGTGAGGGAGGGAGAAACGGAGGAAGGGAGGTTTATATTATTCTGCCGTTGTCTGTTCAAATCGCTGGCACAGTCGAAGTGTCTAACATAATTAAAAACTCCATGAAAATCTATAAATTTATGCATTAAAATTATTTCGGCAGACAGTTACGTTAAAGTGAAATAAACTTAGTAAATAGCTGTGGCCGTTACTTTTTATCATTTGCATGTTCCAGACCAAAGGTAATGGCCATGCTAGGACAGCACTATTATTAGGTCTAAATGCTTATTGGTATTGTGAGAGCAGACAATTACATACATCAGCAGAAGATAAAATAGATAGATAGATAGTTAGATAGATATAAAAGGAGTCAACATATATATATATATATATATATATATA
>NC_068992.1:52628607-52630708 GCF_001194135.2 Octopus bimaculoides
ATAATATGATCAAAAATATTGTATCAGACACGTTTTAGCGGAAAACAAATGAGACTTCTATTGATAATGGCGCAAGTATGAACAATTCCACTCATATTTTTATAACAGCAATATCACGTATTCACACGCACTTACACATACTCACAGAAACACACACACACACACACACACACACGCACGTACATACAAATACACACGAGCAAGTGTCACATTTTGCGAAAGGAATATACTGGAAATATTGTAACTCTCTTTAATAGAATTGAAAACTGGTTATTAATAATAGCAGCTAATATTATCAGTAAGTAGCAGGTGTATCTCTTTGTTAAAGTTATTTATCCAAGAACGATTAAAATGAAGAATGAGGATCGTTCACGTTGTCCTCAAACAATTTGGCCCTTGTTTAGGGTAGTGTAATGTACAAAGATCGGAATAATGTGGTGCATACAGTAGGGTCTGTTTGGTATTTAAGACCGAGGCGAAGTGAGTTGAGAGGTAAACTACGAAAAGACAACGCATAATATGAGCTGAGAAAGAATGGACTTCGCCTCAACCACTTTCTCTTCATGGATGATTTAAAACTGGGATCATCCTGAAGCTGGACAATATTTCGCACAGAGAAATGAAAGATAAGAACATCACTGCGTATTTCAAGTGCCCCAAACATCTCTTGAAAGTGAAGCTCAACTCAAGAAACCTTGTGACTGCCATAACACATGGGCTATTGCTGAAGTCAGCTCTAGTGCGCCCATCCTGAAGTTCAAAGAAGCGAAGGTTAACCAGCTCGATCGCACTACCCGAAAGATAGTGACACTGCATGGTGCCCTCTACCCTAAGGCGAATATACACAGATTCTACCTGAAGAGGGGTAAAGGTGGACGTGGGCTGATTAACGTACGGGTGTGCATCAACAGTGAAAGAAGAAACATGGTAAAATATTTGGCAAACAGCAAAAAATCCAGCTACAGTATACCGCTAATGCAGAAGGATTTACCAAAAATGCACTTGGGATTGCTCATGAATTCCGATCACGAACAGTCAACAGGAGAGAAGAAACCCAACACCGCGTGGAATTACATGGTTAGTTCCACCGTTAAACCAGCAACTTAAGATATTAGGAAGCATCCTGGAGGTGGTTCAGCCTAATCATCGCTGCCCAGTATCAGGCTTTGGATACCAACTCAGTGAAAAGAAATGTATACCAAACAAGTGCAACGAACCACTGCATAACGTGTAGGAAGAGGGTCGAAAGCGTGGCTCATGTTGTTTATGCTTGTAAAAGTCTTGGGCAGAAAGAGCACAAGCGCAGACACGACAAGGTAGCCCAAAACCTCCACTGGCTACTGTGCCGGAAGTATGGATATGAGGAAATGGAAAAAGTAATGGTCAAAAAGAGGAAGGCAAAACTCCTCTGGGACTTTGACTTCCAGACAGACAAGGTGTTAGAGCACCGAATGCTGGATATAGTAACCTTGAGGAGGGACAAACAAGAACGCTTAATAATCGACGTGATAGTGACAGGAGATCAACATATTATTATGAAAGAAAGAGAAAAGATCAATAAATATGGAGACCTGAGAATTGAGATCGCCAACATGTGGCAGGTGCATGAGTCAAACATGAAGGTTGTTCCTTTTGTCATCGGAGCATTGGGTTCAATACTACCCAACATGAAGAAACATCTGGAGACTTTAGAAATATCCTACAATCTAGGTGTATTGCAAAAATCGACTGGACTTTGAACTGAACACATATTGCAAAATGTACTGTCTGTTTGAAGTCCTTGTTGTGACTTGATAGACAGTATAAAGCCCCGGTAGGCACAATATTTTCAACCAACATCATCATATTGGAGACTGTGCGACGTCTTAAATAATAATGGTGATGATGATGATATTAATAATAGTTATAATACACGTACATTGCGTGAAGTACTGTCTGTCTGAGGTCCTTGTGACTTGACAGACAGTATAAACCCCCGGTAGACACGATATCTTCAATCAACAATATCGCACTAGTGGATACTGTGTGACGTTTTAGATAATAAGTATTATTTCGAAGTATGATAGCATTACCTTTAATTCCTTTATATATATATATATAT
>NC_068992.1:52630912-52638591 GCF_001194135.2 Octopus bimaculoides
ATATATATATATATATACAGCTTCAAATAAACCGGCACATGTTTCTACTGCATCGATTAGGAACCGTTGCAATTGCAACCCTACTGTAATACCGGTGCAGTTTCTTCAGGTTCTTAGCTTTAATATCCTTTGATTTAACCGTTTTTCGTCTATATACACTGCGTTCCATGATGTGGAGATGTTCGTGAGACGCAGACTATTTTCAGTTCAAGTTTTGATTGGGTAATCACTTATAGCCAGTTATTTCAAAGCATTCCGTTTAAACATTTGTTACTCATTTATATTGGGCACAGATAGATTTCCTCATATGCAAGCATATACACACATACAAACATCCACACACACGCACACACATACACGCACATTGTACAATTACATTATCTCTGCTCTTTACAAAATATTGTCGTCCACGTCCCCATACATTTTGTAACCGCTTTGTATAGAGTTTTATTGTATGAACGGGCCTTCATCGCCATAATAAAATTTTTTCTTAATCTTCATCATCTTCATCTTCATCGTCGTCATTTTTATTATTATTATTATTATTATTATTATTATTATTATTATTATTATTATTATTATTATTCGCCTCCTCAATCACTACTAGATTCAAAGTCTTAGGTCAAGTAGAGACTCAAATGCCTAATTCACTTTCCGCTTTTTCGAGGGCGATTCCATTCATTAGAAATCACTACAGTTTCTTGACTTATTGGAAACAACGACACTGACTACAGAACGTATAGAACGGTGGAGACTTGCGACGTAGAACTGTCACTGTCAAATAACAGAATACTCAATAGAATCTAGCAAACAAATCCTGTCGTACCTATTGCAACACGATCTACACGACATCATTTAAGTCTTGACACATGCTTGAAATCATTAGAATTCTATACAATGAGCAGGAACTAGATGGCAAGTAAAGGGCAGACAGTTGCCATCAACCTTCTGCGACTGTTTGCAATTTTCTTTAACGATTTTTCCATTTATCAGTTCTTTTCATACAAAATCAAAACTGACACATGAGAATCCTTGTAGCCAATCAGGTCGTAAGGAAACTATTCAGGGGTTAAATCACTGTAAACTGTTATTAAGGAAAGAGTTTATTGGCGAATCTTCATAATTACAATGTCAGAGTTAATATTTTGTGTGGTGTAGCGTAGTGTGGTGGTCACGTGGTTGACTGACTTTGCGTTACTTAATGATTTCTAATATTGTAACATTCTAATACTGTAACATATAGGCGTATGAGTGGCTGCGTGGTAAGAAGCTTGCTTCCCAACCACATGGTCCCGGGTTCAGTCCCACTGCGTAGAACCTTGGGCATGTGTCTTCTATAGCCTCGTGCTGACCAAAGCTTTGTGAGTGGATTTGGTAGATGGAAACTAAAAGAAGCCCGCCGTATGCATTTATATATATATATATATATGTATGTATGTATTTGTGTGTCTGTGTCTGTCCCCTCACCATCACTTGACAACCAATGTTGGTGTGTTTACATCCCCGTAGCTTAGCAGTTCGGCAAGAGAGACCGATAGAATAAGTACTAGGCTTACAAAGAATAAGTCCTGGGGGCGAATTATTCTATCCTTGCTAGTTTTTGATGTAGCCATCAACCTGCAACTGTTAAAGCATAATCGTTTACAATACCAGTCGCATTGGACGCAGAGGGACTGCAAACGCTACGCGCACAGCCTCTCTTTCAGATCAAACCTCTTACTCCAAGTATAAGAAGAAGAAAATGATCGAAAGAGAAAACATTGAGTTGTACAGGTACTGATAATCAAATAAGGGTCTTAATGTTTCCTAACTCATCACTATCAGAGTACTGCAATCGTAGACAATTTATCCCAAACAAGTGGATACCATAGTAGAGTGTATGAAACGTTACTCCATACATAAGTAATGCTGGAGCAGTAATTGTTTCATTGGTTTCCAGCTTTCAGATGATTATTGTTAGAAGAGCTGATGGAACTCATTACTATCGTCATAGATACAGCCGCACCACCTCAACGTTCATACTTGCCAGACCTTCTGACAAATTTAGTTTTATCTAAATGCTTAATGCTTTGTCAGTAAAATTTTTTATACAAATGAGCTCTGGTATTAGGTCAGTTATCTATTCAATGAAAATAAATTGACCATTATTCAATAAATGTCTATATTTAAAAACATGTCTAACCTAGTTGTAACATGAAAAAGTCAAATGCAAGCTATATATAACTATGACATTAAAATATTTCTGTATTATGGCAACGAATAGAAATTTTAATGTCTACTTCGTGATTTGATCGATAATGCTTTGGAATGTTGAGCTGAGTTCGCACTTCTGCCGAAGAATTCTGTAAAAGACACCAACTTCTTTGGTATCGGTGTGAAAAAATAATGGCCCTCACCAAATATATATTTTCTACTTGTCTATGTCTACGGCAAAGCAACAGACCCATGTAGCTGGACATCATCCGGATGTTCAGTGTGTCTGGGGACATTGAGAGCGGAAGTCTATCGTCGACATCGCAGTGAAGTACTTATTTACATTCAAGAAGACTGAACTTGTCTTGCTCAAGGGATTAGCGCGCCGCCTGATCCGATGATTGAAGATATTACTTAATGATTGTGGGTCTAACATCTTAACCACTAAGCTATGTGTCTTTACAGTGTTCTGCATCATCATGTTTAAATGGACGTTTGTTATTTCAATATTCCTCTTAATAAAGGAATAATCTTTCACCTGCCTTACCCTATATAATTATGAATGATTTATAGGAACAGTAGTGTCGTGTATCACTTGATCTATCTTCTTCCTTCTTAACCACTTTGAAACACACCAGATGCCAGAAGATAATTGAGAATCTTTGTAACTAATCGAATCCAAAACATTCTATACCAAGATGCACTCGAATGATTTCATACTACTTACACCTCAGCAGCAGAAATACTTGGTACTAAAAATAGATGAATGAAACCAGTGATCTTGTTGCATTGGCTACAGCTATACAAAGAAGGAGATAACTTCGGTAAGTATTTATTCCCTGTGGAAAAGAAAATCTCAAGTCTCGGTTGTTGTTTCCTCTTCAGAGAAAAGGAGAGAAATAAAGAAAAGAAAATAGAAACCTTTCCAACACAGTTTAAACGTTCAGCTTTCTTTCTTGGATTGACACCTAGTAAAGACTCTTGAGTACTGCTTTCCCTAATCAATAAAATATTAAAAAATGAAAGATGAATCGAGATCTCTGTAACACCAGATTACCCTACTCTACGCAAATATAAGGACACTATATTACAAACTGACAAAAGCCGGTACGTAGGTAGAATTGTACGTAGGTAGAATTGTACGTAGGTAGAATTGTACGTAGGTAGGATTGTAAAAGTGACTGAGGTCGAGTGAGATAGTATCAGATAATATCCTTCCCGGAAAATTGTTATATTTGTGCTTTAATTAGAAACAATGGTACATACGAATCAGACACCAATCAAACAGTAACTCTTATCCTCTAAATGGATCACTGTAGCTGATGGGTAGTTTAGCCTATTCATGGTGCCCATTTATTGAAGAGTGGACTACATTTGGACTTAGACACATTACATCGATACCTTGCTGAATATTTAGTCAAACGTTCAAGGTTCTAATAACTTCATCGTGTAGATGATAAGGATATTGCCTGTGAAGATGTCATTGTCGTTGTTGTTGTTGTTGTTGATAATGATGATGATAATAATAACGATGATGATGATGACTGATGACAATGATGATGATGATGATGATGTTTAATCTCAAGTCAACACGATTTGTGTCAAGTTAATATTAAATGCGTTTCGTACATGAACGTCAGGCACTTTTGTCAAAATAGGACGACGTTTAAAACGTGTCCAGTTAATGTAGTAGAGGCTGATTTGTGGACGATTAGTCTGAAATATCTGAAGTGGGCGAAGACACGTATACACTCCTTCAATTGCGTTCGGGATGACGATGTTAAAGACAATGATGACGACAATGAGGAAGAAAATGGAAAATGTTAACAATACTAACGTGTTATCTCGGCGCTGAAATAGTTTAATCCTTTGCTTGTAGCAATGTCTAAGCACTGCAGAAATACATACAATGATTCAGCAGACCTAAAATAAGATAAATTTGTAAAATAGTATTTTCAGGAAAAACAACAAAAATATATTTGTAACAGCTATACTAAAAATAAACCTTCCTAGAATACTTTTATTCACCGCCAAGAATTTTCCGTTTATAATAAAATTAACATTGGAATTATTCTAGAAAATCTTTGCTTCCAAAATTGCATTAACCCATTTATGTATAAGCGTCAATAAATCATTCTGCAATTGATTACAAGGCGGCGAGCTGGCAGAAACGTTAGCACGCCGGGCGAAATGCTTAGCGGTATTTCGTCTGCAGTTATGTTCTGAGTTCAAATTCCGCCGAGATCGACTTTGCTTTTCATCCTTTCCGGGTCGATAAATTAAGTACCAGTTACGAACTGGAGTCGATGTAATCGACTTAATCCCTCTGTCTGTCCTTGTTTGTCCCCTCTATGTTTAACTCCTTGTGAGCAAGAGAGAAATAAGAAACGTTAGCTTAGCGGTATTTCGTCTGTCGTTACGTTCTGAGTTCAAATTCCGCCGAGGTCGACTTTGCCTTTCATCCTTTCGGGGTTGATAAATTAAGTACCAGTTGCGTACTGGAGGTCGATCTAATCGACTGGCTCTCTCCCCCAACATTTCGGACCTTGTGCCTAGAGTAAAAAAGATTCTACAATTAATTACAAATAATAAAAGACATGGTGATTTGGAAAATAGTTACAACGTTCTGCATTGTTTGGTGCACACGCTTGCATTTTGTGTTCAAACCTCGATGAAGTCTGCTTTTCTTCTGGTCTGATAAAATCATGAATCAAGTAGTAATTAATTGATTAACTCCATCCCTTCGCATTGAGGGTGTTGCACCTAAGATTGAAACTTTTACAACGACTAATGACTTGCTATTAAGTCATTTCCTGATTGTAATGTTTTACGGACATTATATAGTCAATAGGTTTCGTGTAGTTAATCAACCAGTCCTCCAATTGGCGAATATATATTGCTAAAAAACAAAGAACGAGGTTTCATTCCTGAAAATCTTACCGTTCACTTACACTGCATTTATTCAATTATCCAAATGTGTATAGATCTAATTCTGTAGTAAACAACTTCACTTTGTTGCCTTGTGTCTCTGTGTTCGCTTCCAATGTGTTACTTCGCATATATATGCATGTTTGTCTGTATACATGCATGTATACGTGTGAATGTGCGTATATCAGTGGTAAGAAGTGAAAATAGAAAACAAACCAGATAATACTGGTACTTTCGAATTAAATACTTGTGATATTTATTCCGCCCGATATTTATCCCACCCGTTATTTATCCCGCCCGAGTTACTCATTATCACCGACGCTCATTTATCAATTTGTCACTATCATAAAGGTAGCTAACCAGTGATTTACCAGTTAGAAGCCAGTAATCAACGAATACTAGTTATTATTTAAAAACTTCCTCTTAATGAGATACAGCATGTTTCTCTTAACTGCGACAGTTTTCACTCAGTAGTCCATCTTAATTTATGTGGGTCACAAAGAGTCATGTAAACAAATGTGATTCCTGTCGTAAAGGAAATCAAAGATTTATATTCAATCAGAAACATCGTAATGCATACGTTAAGAATATATGTAAATATTTCTTTCTCGCTAATATGTAGGTGGATTAAAAGATGAGTAAAGTTCAGCAGTATAAATAACGGTCTTTAATTAAAGAACAAGGCCATTAATTTTGAGTGGAGGGGCATAGTTGATACTGTCACCAAGTGCTACAGTGATTCTTACTTTATTGATGGCCGAGCAATGAAAGTAAATGCTGACTTCGGCTCAATTTGAAATTAGAAGGTAAAAAAAAAACCGGAAGAAACATCGGTTTCAAATGTTGGCACAAGGGCATCAATTTCGGCGGAGTGGATGGGGAGTGGTGGTTAGTCGACTACATCGACCCCAGTGCTCAACTGGTATTAATTTTATCAACCGCGAAGGGATGAAAGATAAAGTCGACCTCGATGGAATTTGAACTCAGAATATAAAAACTGACGAAATGTCGCTAAGCATTTTGTCTCGCGTGCTAATGATACTGCAAAGTCGCCACCTTTGCCAGAAGAAATAATGGCTTCAAAATTTGGCACAAGGCCAGTAAGTTAGAGGTGGAGGTAAATCGATTATATCGACTCAAATATTCAAATGGTACTTATTTTATTGACCCTGGAAAGGATGTAAGTCAAAGTCGACCTCGGTGGAATTTGAATTGAAAAACGTAAAGACGGGCAAAATGTTACGTCGCATTTTACCTGGCGTACAAACAATTCTGCCAGCACACCACCTTAGTCGGAAGAAATATTGCAAAGCATTTTATTTTTACTGATGTCATAACGATTTTGCCAGTTCATCGCCCTCATATATAATAAAACGAGAGAAGAAATGTTAGGTAGAAGTTTATAATGGAGATTACGCGAGACCTACCAGTTCTGAGCTTCAGATGCCACTGTAACAGCAGTGGAAAATGCAAATTTATCTACTCTAGGGACCTGTTTGAACATACTCTATCACCATTATGCTACAAATGTGGACATAATAAGAATAGCTAAACGCAATTTATTGTAAAAAATAGTTATTTAATAAATGGAATTATGAAAAGTGGAGAAGTTTCTATTCATTTCATTATAAATGAGATTATTTTCAATTTGCTTTTTTGTTTGAAAAATATAATAAAACTTTAGAAAAATAACAAAGTCCATCTTTTATTTTGACCTAGAATGCTCCAAAAGTGAACATTAAAATATGTTTCTAAGAATAGTTTTATAATAACCAACAAAAGTTTAGATGCAAAACAGATTAGTGGAAAATACTCTAACGAAATATTCGACTTGAAAAATAGATTAAATTTTCTAACATCTGCTAATTCTACTTTAATTCGATTTTTCTGTACTAATTAACTGTTTCATCTGCAGAAAAGCTCGTTGGATATGACTTTTGATGCACCTTTATTTAAATTACTCTGCCTAATTAGTGAGATAATCAAAGAAAACAAAATTCATTGATGCATGTATGAAAAATAAAGAATTTGTTATATATTTTGTTTTCTATATTTTGCTTTAGCTTATTTGTGAATTAATATATTTTTTAGACAAGAGAATAAATAATAAATACAATGGAAATAGTTCTTATTTCTTATAAAGTATAATTTAAACTAAAAAAACTAATTTTAGTATTATTTTCAAAATTTTTGTTTCTTACATGTTTTGCAACTCCCCTGTAGTAATTTAGTTTCCTCACTATTTCATGCTAGTCATGTGTGAAATTGCACAGATATGATACTATAATGTACGGTGAAAATCTCACAGTTTTCAAAGAAATAATGTACGCAGGATCACTGCATCAGAAATTTCTCACGCAGCAATAACATCACACACATATATACATGCGTGTTGGTATTACATAGGAGTGATGCTGCTTGAATAAAGAAAAAATATTCCAATATATTTCCGTCCATTCAAACTCTTCCTAAACACAGCAACACATATTAGCTTGAATCACTATATATATATATATATATATATATGTGTGTGTGTGTGTGTGTGTGTGTGTGTGTGT
>NC_068992.1:52638601-52650583 GCF_001194135.2 Octopus bimaculoides
GTGTGTGTGTGTGTGTGTGTATGTATATGTAAACACATATGTATATATATATATATATATGCATGTATATGCGTGTGTATGAATATATGTATGTATAAAAACAATAACAAAATATGTAATAATAAATTTGAAGCTATTGAGACAAAAACAACCACATTCTAAATAAATACAGAACACGAAAAAGGACAAAATTAAAGCGTACCATAATATAGAAATAAAAAAAATATTACCGCGTTAAACAGCGATGCAATAAAATGTTAAAAATTCGGAAGAAGAAACAAAAATTTAAGATAAAAGAATTTTTAATTTGTTTTGCTAAGTACAAGGTTAACTTTTATTGGTAGAGCGTACAACTAATTAAATCCCGTTGTAACCGTTGCATAACTTTATCGCTATTTAAGTGATTGACCAAATAATTCTTCTGAATTTAGAAGAATATGCTTCACTGAGGAGATGGAGATCTAAATTGGTCTGTTGCTAATATCAATTAGTTAATAAAGAGGAAAACCCTGTTATCTCCATCGACTTTAGTTTCCAAATATTTCGATTAACTGATCTTATGTGAGTGATCTCCCTTGTATGCTGGTGGTTTTTAGGTTTTAAACATCCAGAAGTGTATTGTGACCTACGGAAAACAGCAATAATTTTGTTGAATCAGAGTTGTTCCACTCAGTAGCTTCGGAGACTCTACTAAATTAACCTCTCTGCTAGATTTGAACATTGAATACAGCAGAATACGAATACTCCACGATAATATGTAGGTTAACGAATTAGGGTATTTAATTTCATCTTAGGCCTAATGGAAAATTCTACTGCTGTCAACTTTGCTAACCGTTATTCAAGGATTGATTAAAATAAGCAGTAATAATGTATTGTAATTAATGTATTGGTTGTATCACTTTCTCAATGAAAGTTGGCCTTGTGCCTCGTTCTCAGATATCGATAAGTTACAAAAGATGGAAATTTTACCAACGAAATGAAATGTGCTAATGAAAACATACACAATGATGAGGTTAATAGTGTCAGTAATAATTTCATATTTGGAATAAATGATAGACAACTAAATGCCTCGTAATATATAGCTTTTCCATTCATTCTATGTTGAAAGCTAAATCCCTCAGGAGTCAACCTATACCTAGCCTTCCTTTACATTTCATAAAACAAGGGCCATTATTATGGCAGATGCATTCAATTCACTTTTCTTCCCTTCTTTCCCTTTCCTCGCCTGTCTCTTTGCTTTTATCTTTCTATTGAATTTTAGGTCCATTCATTTGATCCTGCTAGAACATGTATTCCTCCTTAACGAACATAAAAATTATGATGGACCCAAAGAAATCAATTTTTTCTTTATGATACTACTTTATCTACTAGAGCTTAACTAATTTCTTGAAATTACATCAAGAGCAATTAACCTATTTCCGTCCATTGAAACTCTTCCTAAACACAGCAAAACATATTAGCTTGAATCACTATATACTGAAGAATATAGCGGAATGAAGCGACATCACCTGGTATACCAAACAATACAAATGTATAGGAATACAATGGTGTTAACTTCACACTTCGTAATGAATTAGAAAATGTGCATTAATGTAGTTTCAGAGCTGGTTTATAATACAGCAGCAACAGTCTCCCTCAATAAACTTCCTATTGCATATGGATGTGAGGACGTTATATTTTCATTCTCTAAATATTTACTGAGCATGATTCAGAATACAAACAAGATTGCCATAGTTAAAATAGCCGCCCAATACTGAAGATCAACAATACAAATTATATTTTTGGTTGAGCTAAACTCATGTTGGCAAATCCAAAAATACATTAGCTTTACGCAGTTTACTGGCTTGCGAAGTCTTTTTGTTTTTTAAATCAATAACTACTATTTTGAAAAAGGAAATATTCCTATGGATATGTTGTCCTGGATATTCTCAAAACAGGGAATAGCAGAATCGTTAGAGAGTAGGAAAATGCCTTTTCATTACAAGTTTATTCATTCGGGATTCATAAGATAAAATACGAAATCAGCCATGGTTGCGTAATTAATAGCGCATAAACATATACTATTTATTATTAAAGTTACTAAGAGCCGATCGTGACACTATAAGACACAAATACATTGGCTGATTAAAAAAAAAGGATAGGAAGTGTACAGCTTAAATATCTACGATTTTATATCTTTTCAATGAATTTTTATGTGAAGCTAAAAACTACAAAACAATGACATGGAATAATTCTGTTCGATGGGTTAAACCTGTAAGTTGTTTCTATTGGCTTCAAAAGCAAGACTCATCAAGAGAACTCCTCTAAGACAATACGAAACATCAGGACAGTACCAATTGTAGACTCAACCCAAAAGGGATTCTCGATCTTTAATACTGTTGCTAAACGTTTTAGAAATAACAGCCACATATTCCTCAAATAACTTCCTACTGCTTCCTAAAATGATGGCCAGTGTCTATAATCCATCGCTAAAGAAAAATACATGATGGTTAGTAGTGAAACATTTTGATCATAGCTTTGAAACCGTCAGAGCTGAACTGAGGGTTAGACTATAAACAGAAGTTTTCTCTACAACCATGATCAAAGCTTAATCACTGGTTCCAGATATACTCCTCTATTATAATGTCAATTTGTGTCTAGTATAAAAGCTGACAAGGTCTTAATTCAATATCGGTTTACACTATCTTGATTTAAAATGTAGTTTGATACTTGTGGCAATTACAGAGTTGCCTTTATAAATCTTCTAAATATCTTTGCATCAGTTTAAATTGGAAATGGACCAATACGTTTAATCACGAAAATAAATTTCAGCCCGTAAAACATTGAGTGGTCTTCGAAGAACCATGTTTTGCTTGTCATAAATATTTATAGTTATACTTAACCATTTTACAAAAGTTGTATTTCTTTGTCGCAGATATATGGTTTGATAATTGTTGCCAAAATTGAATATTTCATTTATAAGAACCATCTTGAGTATTGTGTTACTAGTATTAAAGTGTTTCTGTTTGAAATGATAGTAAATAAAACTGTAAAAGTATTTTTACAAGTTTTCATTTGCGTTTGTGTAAGTATAAATTGTTCAGGAGCATATCTATAAATTAGGGAGAATTACATTCTATATACAGTAATACATACTAAACTTTGTTTACACGCAAACTTTAATAAACTTATATTGCATACACATATAATACGTAATATATCATCAACAAACATGGACGCCTATACAAAGTCGTTCAACTTTCTTAAAAGGACAGCCACTTTTCCATTAATTCCCACAATATAGTTTAAAGAAAAGATATCAAATACTAAATTGAAAAGAAAAAACTTACATAGCTAACAGTAAGTGTCAGAGATAAAACCTGTTTCTTTAAACTCCCTGAGCTAATCCTTAAATATTTAAGCAAACCAATACTTTAAAATTTTGATCTAAGTGCAGACCATTAAAAATACTTAGTAAAAGTAATACTAACTCATTTAAATTAATGAGATAAATATTAACACTAAGAACCCACGAACTAAGGGCGAATTGTTTAATTATCCTGAGTTAAATCTAAACCCCTAAAAGTCGTGAGATAAATTTTACTTGGAAAATGTCTTAAGCTGAAGACAACGCTCTTAATGGTCCAGAACCTATATACTACTCCTTATACTATATACTACCCCTTATAAATCGAACACTAAAATCAGACCATTTGACGGTGAAGTTTGATGATGCATCTGTACACGTATCTTGCCTGGGCAAGATTATTTTAAGAACGATTAACAGTTGCCTATACAAGCAAGTCACCTTTTCCACTTCAAGTTAAATGCTGCTACTTTTGGCTGATATAGCTTGGCGGAATTGTCATCGAAGACGTAGAGAACCAGATACCACAAGGCATCTAGATCGATGCTACAACAGTTCTATAAATTCATCACCTTAGATTGATACATTTATTTTATCAACTTTGAAAAGATGAAAGGCAAAGTTAACCTCGTTAGCGAGATATGAACTAAGATCGCACAAATTCAGATCTTCACCGCTCTAACAAATTCGTACAATTCAACGTTAAAAAACTCACGTCCAGGAGAAAAGCTAACCCTGAAAATGCCGATTTGAGCATAGATTCTGAAGAGAAATCATTTACATTTACGGGAGGGTGTATGAAAAGTCTTGAACCTCAAAAAAAAAAAAAAAAAAGAACAAGGTACAAGACTTCTGGTGAAGGTACAAGACTTCAAGTCTCAAAGGCCTTGAAAGCTCAAAACTTTTCATACAACCCTCGTACTTTCTAATATTGAGCGAGGCTTAGTGGTTCAATGTTTTATCGAACTATCTAGAGTGCTGTTTGTGAGATATGAACCTCTGCCTATAGTTTTAAGGTACCGACGAAAATAATTATCTAGGCTTGTCCCCTTATATTGACATTCAAAATAAAGACTATAACATGAATTACAGAAGGACAATTTATTCATTTATTGCTTTAACAGGGAATCTAATCTTGTCGATAAATAATACATAATATAACAAGGAAGTTTTCGATAAATTATCTTTTCTTCAAAGTATGGCTGCAATCCTTAATCTAATACACCATTTATTTAATAAATACGAGGCATAGTGTTCTTCATAATTTATAAGATCCATTTGTGGATCAATCTTCGCAGATCCTTTGTGCTGTTTCGTCGAATATTGATCCCTATCCAGAATAAATCGTAGTGATTCATGAAGGCTTGTCAGAAAGACAAATCTATATCACTCATGGAACTCATAGAAACCATTAAACACAAGCAAGAGAAAATGGATGATAAACACAAAATAGTCATGATAATGTTACTGTAAAAAAAAAGAAACAGATCTTTTTTCTTAATATTATCTACATTCCATGTTTTTTTTTTATATATACTGGTGTTAAAATTTCCTGAAAATGTATTAATTTGAATGTTATCTCTGGATTTCTTGGAATTTGAATTGTTAAATGAAAAATTAAAGAAAACATTTTGTATGCCTTACGACGATGACTCTCCTTTTCAAGGCTTCTGAACCTGGTAGAGAGAAAGAGCAGCAATTTTCAGTGTTGTGTAAAAATTTGCTCTTTGATCTTTCTCAAATTAAAATGATACTTACCGTGCATAATATTGATTTCAAATTTCAGTACAAGACCAACGATTTCGGAGGAGGTGTTTAGTCGATTACATTTACCTTAGTGCTCAACTGGTACTTATTTTATCGACCCCAAAATACAAAAATGAAAGATAAAGTTAATCTCGGCGGTATTTGAACTCAGAATGTTAAGACGGACGAAATGGCGCTAAGCTAACGATTCTGCCTGCTCGACACCTTAACTGATGCAATAATATTGATTTAAATATATATATGCATACATGTACACACAACCATTAGCACACACATATGACGGTTTTCTACATTTGCTCACTGCCAGATTCACTGTAAGACATTGGTCGACACGGTGTAGAAGATATTTGGCCAGTGGAACAGAATCCGAAACATTTAGTTCCAAAACCGTGCATATAGCATCAAATTAAAAACTTATTCTTGGAATTATTTTGAACTTCCCCACAAATTCTGTCTAAAGAAATACTAAATAATGTTTTCTTTCTAAAAGCTTAGATATTCAGAAAAAGAACTTAGAGAGAAGATATTAAAACGTTAGGGAAAATATATCGCAATAAGACATTATGAAGAGTAGGCATGATAACCCAGTGCATTAATTCTTGATATATGTAAGTTCTCGTGAAATAACTTTGAAGCTAAAGGAGTGTAGGACTGCTTCTGTGTAACAGGATATTTTGCTATATAATAACAGACAGCTTATATAATATCATACAGGTTTCATAAATTATCTTCTTTGGCTCCTGAGAGACAACTAAGAATTAGTAGTTACATATATTCATGACTATAGCAAGTGGATGTAGCTAAATGGAAGCTATTACATTACTTTCAGTAGGTGTTATTGGTAAAGAACTATAACAAATCTGCTTGATTGGACCAAAATATACTGACACATGCATGCACTACGCAGAGACATAGTAACCTATTCACGCATAAGATACTCAACAAAAGTGAAACTTAAGAAAAAGAAGTAACAAACAACCAATTGTGCAAATTCATTCATACATACACCCGACCCCATAAATTCTAACATCCATTTATATGTAGACGCATAAATATATACTCATTACTTCAGATATGCGCAAACCTCAAGAGTTCTAATAGAGAATAGAGGCATGTTCACGATCTGTTTGATAACTTGAAAACAAAATTTAATTAATCCCAAAGATATATATACACACCTTGTTGCATCCTTTTTGGCTGAACGTGTATCTATCTGTCTCTCTCCCCCTCTCTCTCCTTCTCTGTCCCTTCCCCTCTGTCTATCTATATATGCATATATACATAAATATATATATATATATATGCGTGTGTGTGTGCTTGTGTGTCTGTGTGTGAATGTATATATATATATACATACACACACACATACACATACACACACACACACACACACACACATACACACACACACACACACACATATATATATATATATATATATTTGTGAATGGAAATTAATCATCAGTTTTGATATGTTAGTAGAAAGTTAAGAAATATAGTGGTTTACGTAGTAGCAGATGTCGTGCTGCAGACTGAGATAATTAGCTTTGTAAGGAGACACTATTAAGATTTACATTACGACTATTTTGAAATAATACTTTTTCACCTGCCTCAGTAATGTCGCGTTGTAAAATATTTCTACTGAGAACAATGATACCACACTTTTTACACGTGATACAGCTAACTGGACGTCGCACAGAACTCACACTTTAATACCATATATGGCTACATGGTGTGGAGAACCACGGATTCGCGGATCGGGAGTTCGGAATAGCATCTTGTAGTTTTCTAGGACAGGAGTATATTCTCAAGCCTATATTGGTTTCAAATGTTGGCATGAAGTCAGCAACTTAGGGGGAACGTGTAGGTCGATCACATCCGAAAGAATGAAAGGCAATGTCGACATCAACGGAACTTGAACGCAGATCGTAAAGACGGTGGAAACGCCGCTAAGGATTTTGCCCGGTGTGCCAACGATTCTGCCAGCTCGCCGCCTGATCTTTGATTATTGAATGGTTTGGTTTCTACTTGTCACAAATAGAGCAACGACATAGAGGCTATATCTTTGAAACACTGGAATCAATGTCACATGTTACCGTCAAATAATAGATTTAATATTTTTACTTCGAAACAAATTGCTTTAGAGTTAAAGAAACGAGGGTGAAATAGACAAGAAAATGCGGAATCGGAGTTTATTCATGCATGGAAATACTAACATAGAGTTTTATTCACCAAATTTCTGATTCTTTCAATAGGGTTAATGTGAAATGGTTAATATAAATGGGAATATCAAGAAGGTGGTTTATTTTCTAAATACGTGATTGTTTAGTTTGGATCAGACAGTTGTTGAGAGAACTATATTTACTCGTTGAAAGTACAACTATTCAATCAATTTAAACAATAAGGTGATTCTAACTTGATAATGATGTATTTCTCTCTAATTGATATCATCAAATATGTTTCATCCATTTTATATTTCTTTATTCTAACACTCGATTCAAAGTATCTAGCCGAACAGCAAACACAAGTATTTGTTTCTCACCGTCTATAATTTACTCAAAATAAATATTTCCGGAAATATATTAACAAAAGTTTTACTTGTGCCAGACACAATCTACTTCGTTTTTTTTATGTATGTTTATTTTTTCTTCTTCCTTCTTTAATATTACCATCTTCTGACATTGATCTACAATAATTTAAAATATCTCTAATTAGAAAGAAATTTTCATTTAAAGTAAATTTTTATGATCATTATTTTTTCTTCAGTGTATTCTATTTATGTTTTTAAGTGTGGATTCTCAAATTAATTATTGTTTCTTCCAATTTCTCCATACTTGGCGTTTGATCAATTCTTTTTGCAGAAAACAAATCCCACCAACAGCAGTTTATTCACTGAAAAGGTTTTATAATTTGGTAAATTATTTATTACTAATTTAATTTCAATTAAAAAGAAAAGCGCTAATTTGATTGATGTTAGATATGATTTGGAAAACATAAAAAATGTTTACTGGCCAAAACTGGAAGAAACAATTAAAATATTCTTTTTTACTCTAGGAATAAGGCCCGAAATTTGGGGGAAAGGGGCCAGTCGATTAGATCGACCCCAGTACGCAACTGGTACTTAAATTATTGACCTCGAAAGGATGAAAGGCAAAGTCGATCTCGGTGGAATTTGAACTCAGATCGTTAAAGACAGACGAAATACCACTAAGCATTTCGCTCGTCGTGCTAACGTTTCTGCCAGCTCGCCGCCTTTCGAATAAAATAGACATATTAAGCAAAGGCTGTACAGCAAAACTTATTCCGAGAAGTAGTTGCAAATAGTTGATTCTACAAGGTTAATTCTACATCGTTCATACTTAGGTAGTAAAACGAGCCTTATACAGCGTGAAGCAGAAAAAAAAAAAAATTCCATATTTCTTTCTGTCATTGATGAAGTTCGATGAAGTCTTCATGTTGCTAATGTTTTATCGTTTCTTGGCTCATTTGAAACGGTGCAGCAAAGTTTGCCAATTTGAAAATGTTGCACCTCGTACTGACCCCAATTGAAATTTAAGATGCTCAGAAAAACTGAGCAAATCGCAATAGTGATAATAGCAAAATATATACATTTGACCGTCTTCATCTGCATTTCTTCTTCTTTATATACGAACACGTGTGTATGTATGAGTACGAATGTACGTATGATTATATGTGCATGGATATATGTATATATGTGCTTTGTATGTGTATGTCTGTGAATGTCTGCATGCATGTATGGATGTGTGCGGGCGTGTGTGTGTGTGTGTGCGTGCGTGTGGATGGATGTGTGTTTATATGCTCTCAGTTCAAGAGTCCTACTTAATCAGTAGAAGACAAATTCTGGAATATCAGTTTGAAAAACTGCTTTTAAGTGAGACACACTTAACAGAATCACGATTTGTAAGTACCTAATGATTTATAAACAACTAATTATTAAAGGAAAAAGATATTGGAGAAGCCATTTTATTAGGTTTTCAAACACACACACAAAAACAGACACAAGCACAATCTACTTGTTTGTGTGTATATATCCGTGTATGTGTATGTGTTTGCGTGTGTATGTGTGTCAGGTTGAGTGTGAACTTTTTATCGGATTTTCACTGCTAATTTTTGACAACTTGTATCTTCATGCAATATCATTAATTTAATCAAACTTGTCCAATCGTTGTGAATTGTTTGTTCTTTATTTTCGTATATCACATATAAGCAGTAATTGCTTAGTCTTTATTTTTCACCTTTTATAATGAGTGGTGAAAAATTTGCAATTAGAGCCATTTTACACTGGTGGCAAAAGAAACTAATGATGTGGAAGGCCCAACGAAAATATGGAACAAAACTGGTTCAGACGTTTCAAGGAAGGTGGTATCAGCCCCGAAGACAAACCAAAGTCAAGGAGCGTTATGGATAGGAAAAAAAAAGAAACATTTCTTTGGCATCTGCACAATTCAGCATCGGACCTCTACAGAATATTATTAATATGTACGGAAAATGCGAGTATTTGATAGGTGGCTGTATTACTGGTAGTGCATTTCTAGTTAAATTATAGTAGCATGTGAAAGAATGGGCCGGATAAAGTACATGGAGTTGCCAACATTGTAGTAAACAAAAAAAGATTTTAAAATATGCTTGCTGCTAAGTTTCGACATGCAATAAATAGTAGCCAAGTGAGTTTAAAATTACAACGTAGTCTTGGAAATGAGTTAATGAAAATATTTTTTATGCCAAGACTTGTAGAATTGTTTGAGCATTGAGCGACATTGTGCTATGTTGTAAATGACCTTTACGCATGGTGTTCATTTCAAGTCAATGTAAGTTTGATTTTCACCTTCAGGGCATTGTAAAACAAAGTATTAGTCAAATGCTAAAGTTGATATGGATATTAACAGAATAATATCAACAGAAAATGTTTGAATCATATCATATATAAGTGTGATCGTTATCAGATAAATATGTGTCCAGATTCAAATAATTATTTACACTGGGTTAATTATATGTGCGACCAGAACGAAGAAATCATGTGCTATTAACTAGTAATAAAATAACGTCTCATGTTGAAGGTAGTTAAGCCATTTCTCCTTCATTATCCAACATAAAGACGGGTATTTTCTGGAAAACGATTAAAAGAAACGACATTCGAAGTTTCTATATTTAATTGATACTAGTGGTAACGTTAATCACTTTTGTTTCAGTGGGCTAGCCAAGCAGTAATTGTCGTGTATGTATTTATGAACTTATGCAAGTAATTATGTATGCAATATATATAAACACACACATACATATACACTTACACATACACACACGCACGCACACACACACACACACACATACGTATATATATATATATATATATACACACACACATATGTATGTATGTATGTGTATATGTTTGTATATACATATGATATGACACGTGAATGCTAAGTGGTAAAGAGTAATATTTACGGACTCATTATTGTAGGTTGTGTCAAGTTTATTACATGATACAGCGATTTCATATTTCTCGAGAGGCCAGTTTTGAAAGCACAGTAAAAAGCTGTGTGTGTATACATCCATCCATACATACATACATACATACATACATACATACATACACACACACACACGCATATATGTATATGCACATACATATATATATATGTATATGTATATGCATATACGTGCGCAAGTGCATACACTCACACGTAAACGTATATATGTATGTTACATCCATATAATTCACATCTCTTTGAAACGATGTGATTGAGAGCAAAGCAGTCTAATGTTGGCATCAAATAGGTGGTTGCTGACATAAGCTATTAACAAATTGTCTGTAAAATGGAATTTTTCGCTTGTTGAGTAACGTTATAGTCTGTTATATGCCCATCCCTGCTGATAACGATATCAACAACACCAGAATTAAAAACTAGTCAGCTGTTGTTTTACTGAATTTTATGTTGTCTACAATCATTCGTTTGGACAGAATAATGTGATGCCGTAGCAAACCTAATACACACGGGATGGTGTTTTCTGAATAAGCATAACATTTTGGCCTACTCTTATAAATATTGCTGGAAAATTGTCGATTTTATGTCCAACTAAAATCAAGAGTTAATTATTAATCCTTAATCCCTGAGAAGTGAATTCTTGTACTATATCGCCATACATTTCGATAACGGTACGAAACATTGATGTCATACACCTAAAACAGCATATTCTTCTTGAGATTGATGGCCTGGAAACATTCATTATTAAGTGAAACGCATTTATCGGGGAACTCTTTGAATTCAGTTCTACTAAGAAATACCAGAGGCATCCTACAAAACAACAGCAAGCATAAAATTAAGTACATGAGGGATCTTTTAGCATGCAATCAAGCAAAATGCATTGCACTTACGGAGACACATATCTACAGACAAATGTGATGCATGATGCAGCGATACATTTACAAATCTATGCTGCATCACATACAGAAAGAAGAGAAAAAAGTCATGATGGAGCTGCATTGTACATCCATGAATATGCCGCACCAATAAGCTTGTTTTCTCATAAACACATACACTATATTTCTGTTCTTTACTAGTTTATTACTGTTCTTAATTTAACTCATATCCATGGTCCAGAAATCTTTTGTCACACATATGTGACCCTTTCAGCGACACTTTCCGTCCTCGTGTGTGCTCTTGCCCCGCGTAGACAATATATTTTTACAGTCGTAATTGCTTAACTCATAAACCTTTGTATAAATCTCTCCCTCTCTCTCTCTCCCTTTCCCTCTCTCTCTCCCTTTCTCTCTCTCTCTCTCTGTATATATATATACATATATGTATATATGTAGATTAATATATATATATATATATATATATATATAT
>NC_068992.1:52651251-52652969 GCF_001194135.2 Octopus bimaculoides
TATATATATATATATATATATATATATATATATATATGCATGCATACATCAACAGAGACACAGAGACACACACTAGGCACGCACAGTATACACAAACACATATGGGATATAATAGTAACTCGTAAGATTGCTTCTATCCATACATAAATATTTTTGGCCAGCGAATCAAATGAATAGCTTGATATGTCAGTTTGCAGCAACACTGTATGTTAATACCATAGTTCACATTGCAGAATTCGTTGAAAAACTACAGAAAATATTCTAAATCTGGGCGAGCAGTGTATTGTTAGTATGTTTGAAAGGTCACCATTGTAAAGAACAAAGCACTTGTTAATAATAGAGACCGCAAGAACGTAGCACTGTTGAGAACTGAGTTGGCTCGGCATATTCTTTAGTTCTTTATCTTAGCTGTCACAGAATACCAACTTCACAGTTGATTATTCTATGTCTTTCGTGTTGTCTTTGTTTTGTATGAACAGGGATTCAATGCTTTCGTTTTATTTTATTTTTTTTTTCATTTGGAGTTATATCGTTGGTGGATCAAGGAATTTACTGAACGTGTAGAGCATCCATTGTATTATCTAGCTGATTAGGAATGCAAGAGAAGAAATGGCTTGCGTACATGTTATTAAACGCCCCAGAGAGAAACTTTGCTCTAATATAGTCTCTAAAGCGTTCGGAAAACTAATATATAATAGCACGCGTTGATCTTAGCCAAAAGACCGAGAAGTGACATATAATAGTGGGTCTTTATATGCCAGAGTCTTACCGTATTCGTTCCAGAAGCTGAGCTAAGTAGAAGTACTGGAAAAACGGTACCTTGCATTTCTCATTTAATAATGTTTCTTAAATTACGAGCATAAATGAATGTACGAGAGGTTTTCAGAACTTATCATTGAACATTGAACTATTTGATGAAGTGTACCAGATGTGTTACACGTGAAGAAATAATAAAGAAATAGTATATGTGAGGAATTGCAACGATGCGCGGTAGGTATGATATAAGTAACAGTTTTTGTTGCATAGGTGGCTGTATTACCGGTAGTGCATTTCTAGTTAAATTATAGTAGCTTGTGAAAGAATAGGCCGGATAAAGTACATAGGGTTGCCAACATTGTTGTAAACAAAAAAAGATTTTAAAATATGCTTGCTGCTAAGTTTCGACATGCAATAAATAGTAGCCAAGTGAGTTTAAAATTACAACGTAGTCTTGGAAATGAGTTAATGAAAATATTTTTTATGCCAAGACTTGTAGAATTGTTTGAGCCTTGAGCGACATTGTGCTATGTTGTAAATGACCTTTACGCATGGTGTTCATTTCAAGTCAATGTAAGTTTGATTTTCACCTTCAGGGCATTGTAAAACAAAG
Organism: Octopus bimaculoides; assembly: GCF_001194135.2. Lineage (NCBI taxonomy): Eukaryota > Metazoa > Mollusca > Cephalopoda > Octopoda > Octopodidae > Octopus > Octopus bimaculoides. The sequence continues at coordinate 52,652,621 of NC_068992.1, forward strand.
TATTAGTCAAATGCTAAAGTTGATATGGATATTAACAGAATCCATCCTAGATTTGAATGCAATTATAACAGATCAAAATTCAAGATGAGCTCCTAAAAAACAATGATACAAGATCAAAAGAAACAGTGACAAGTTGTAGTATAAACCTATTACATTCATCAAACAATAATCGTTATGATGCTAAAACAATTATCATGCCAACAATGATGATAATAATGAATAATGAGAGTAACGACGATGATGATGATAAAGTGGTAGACACTTATGGTAAAGATTATATGCGTGTGTATGTATGTGTGTGTGAGTGTGTATATATATGTATGTGTGTGTGTATATATATATATGTGTA
>NC_068992.1:52653568-52654298 GCF_001194135.2 Octopus bimaculoides
ATATATATATATATATATGTATGTATACTGGATACCAGCAAAGATGTAAATGTAAATCAGATTCGCATTAGTTGTGTATGTATACGAATAAAGGTAAAAAAAAAAACATAGAAAACTTAGAAAAAAAATATACCAAGTGCGCTGTCTCACACTTAGATGTAATATATTGCAAGTGACAGATATATTGTTATTAAATCAAACGAGTAATCTATATGTTTATCCTACAAAGTATAGATAGCAGTCAATTTTCTCTAAAAGTACACCCTGCAATCTTGGTAATTACTTATTACAGAATAAGTTTCATTCAGATTCTTCATTATGGATCTTTATATCTGCTGCTGTGGTCCTGTCAATATCAACTCCATTCGTCATCCTTTCACGGTACGAAGCAGAATATATCAGTCAAGTATTGGGATCGATATATATATACATACAGATATGATTACTTGAGTACGTGCTAAGTGTGAATGAGATTGTAAAAGATGGCAGAACCAGGTGTGTTGTGATCCAGAAAGGCGCAAAGGAAGATATTCAAGATCAGGAATGGAACAGAGATATTATTATGTTCGAGAACTATAAAACCATTCAAACTTTTATATTCATGAGTGATTATGATGATGACAATGACGAGGATTGACATGAAGACATTAATGATAATGATTATGTGAGAAATATATTTGTGGATCTCTCTCTCTCTCTCTCTCTCTCTCTCTCTCTGTGTATATATATA
>NC_068992.1:52654831-52657344 GCF_001194135.2 Octopus bimaculoides
ATATATAATATATATACGTTTACTGGTGTACATGTATTGATGATTATCGAAGGTATATATTTTTTCACTATATTTGTGGATAATTGGTTTCTGATATTAGATCGGATTCACATTAGTAGTGTGTGTATACGATTATGAGTAAAAAAAAAAAAAAAGAAAACGGAAGAAAAATAAAACATTTAAAGCCGAAGTAAAGCACTGTGTTTCACATAAATATTAACATATTGTATGTGACAGATAAACAACCATTATTGGAAGCTCTTTTCGAAATTATTCGTGATATAAAGGAAATAGAATTTAGAATAGGATAGAAAAAATAAAGTAGTATTTGATCCTGTAAAAAGGGAAATATCTGACGAAAATAAATAAATAGATATTAGGTAAACTCCATTAAATCTTTCCAGTATATAACTCTGATTTGAACACTTTTACTTATATATTATTTTATTATGAAATTATCTATGCTTCTTTCTTTTTAGGGATAATAATGTCATTCCACGTCTGCACTACAGTGCGTGCCTTGTAATAGTATCTATTATTTAACAGTCTTCTGCTCTTACATCGCTCTATAAACGTTAATGCTTATGTATCAGTGAATTCAGGAAAGGGCATGCACTTATATTAACTCCGTTGCCGGATGATGCAACAAATTTACACGGTTAAATTTGTAAAGTAAAAGCCAACCAATTGATAAATAGATAGTGAAATGTAGAGATGTAACGTTATTTTTTGAAATACTTCAGGCAAAAATAAAATGAAAATTAAAAGCAAGAAAGAAAAAATTATGTAAGCGTTTGAGCACATCGGAGGATATATGTTGTTAAACATATTCAAAATAGTATTGTTGATAGCAAGCTTACTAGGAGTGAAAGAAAAAACTACCAAAATCAAACTGTCAGTTCAGATATATTCATTAGGAGTAATGTTACAAGAAGTTGAGAATTGAATACAAAACAATAGCTCATTATCTGCATTGAGGTGAAATAACATTCATTGCATGTCACAAGTGATTGATTTGTTTGTTTTACACTGAATTCCCAATATTTCTTTTACACGCAAGAAATACAGCGATAATTATTTTACAATAACAGGATGTTGTTGATATTGTTGATGTTGTTAGTATTGTTGTTATTGTTGTTGTTGTTGTTTGGAAAGCATCGATTCAGAAATGGAAGATCTCTGGTATAATCTATTTATGAAAAACAATAGTAACTTACTAGTTGTAAAGCTATATTTAACTGGTGCAAGGTGAAATTCTTGGTTTCCAGCAGTGCATGTCGCTTTGCACAACCATAAGACTTTCTACATTACACACAGACACACAGGTACACAGAGACACAGCTACACAGACACACAGATACACAGAGAAACAGGCACACAGACACACACATATGTTGCAAACTGCTTAATAAAACTTTCAGTTGATATAGATATCTGTGCATTATAAATAACGTATATACAGTGTAAACTGTAGTTTTATCACTTACTCATATCCAGATTTTCTGTCCCCTGGCATATTCAGTGGAGAAAGCATCTTTGTGGCCTTCGCGCGCGACTGTCACATAAGCTTAACACATGAACATAGATTACTAATCAATCTGTACTTTAACGGACGGCGTTAAAAACAAAAGAATTTTTACATCAGCCAGAAAGAACATGATTTGCGAAACAACTCCATATACTAAACACTTTTGAAAATCGATCAAGAATATACCTATATTTTAAAGTCTCAATAAATTCTAATTAATTATAATATATTCTCTGAGTATTTTCAACTTCATATGTTCTGTACTTTCAATTCTTTGGATAAATAACAATTCATATACTACTACTACTACTTCAGCTACTGCTGTTGTTGCTCCTGATGTTACTAACACGGCTGCTACTACTACTACTACTACTACTAATACTATCAACGATGGAAGCCCCTAACAGCCGCACTCCTATTTCAGGTCTTTTTGATATGCAGCATCTGAATCGTTTTCTCTTCATTTGGCTGTACGGACCATATAACACATTACATGAAAGCAGAAAAATATGCAAGGTTTCATTAATATAGACAGAATTCAAATACTGAAAACTATTGGTTTCAAGGCCACGCCTTTGTTCTTGCTAGAATTGCACTTTCGTTAATGAATTGCATTTTCATAGCTAGAATTGCACTTCCATTAATGAATAAAACCCTTGAAAATTCTAGCTTTTAATCAGCTGACGCAAAGAAATATTTACGAAATGCATATTCATCATTTTGATCCGTTAATCCCTACAGATATTTTCTCTCTCCGTTCTTTATTTTCGGTTTGTTTCTTTTTTCTTTTTTTCTCTCTACATGTTTTTGTCCTTTCTGTCAAAGAGTAGGCTCGAAACGTCAAAGTCTTTTCCATTCATCCCGAGCGTCAAAATGATACACCTGTTTGCTGTTACTTCCCCTTATTCGTCTTTTGTTCTTTTGTAAATTTGAATGATATGTGTGTGTGTGTGTGTGTGTGTATATGTTTGTTCCCCAACACCAC
>NC_068992.1:52658828-52659410 GCF_001194135.2 Octopus bimaculoides
TTCTAGAATAATTTGAAATAACCTATAATAATGATAAAATAATAATTACAAATGAAATGAAATAGATTCAATTTATATTTTTAGTATTGATTTGCGATCAATCCATAAAATTAATTATAATCCAATAGGCAATGCAATATATGTGCGTGGTATGTATGCATATACATGTGTGTATATACGTGTGTGTTTGTTTATCTCTATCTATCTATCTATCTATCTATCTATCTATCTATCTATCTATCTATCTATCTATCTATCTATCTATTTGTCTGTCTGTCTGTCTATCTGTCTGTCTATTTATAGGTATGTACATACACACACACACTCACACACACACAAATATATATGTATATGTATATATATATGTATATGTATATATACGTATATGCGAAGGCGTGAGTGCGTGTTAAATAGCTTACTTCCCAACCACATAGTTCTGGGTTCAGTCAGACTGCGTGCCATTGGGCAAGTATAGCTTCGCGCCGATCAAAGCTTTGTGAGTGGATTTGTTAGACGGAAACTGAAAGAAGCTTGTAGAATATATATATATATATTGATATAGATATAGATATAGATATACAT
>NC_068992.1:52659420-52660361 GCF_001194135.2 Octopus bimaculoides
ATATATATATATATATATATATATATATATATATATATATATATATATATATATATACGCACACATATATAAATATATATATGTATATGTATATGTATACACACACACACACATATATGCACCTATCTCATTGTTAGAACTACAGAGCTTCGAATGTAGTTATATCTCATAGACGGACTTCAGAGTACAATGCTGATGCATATTTGATGCCACTGCATTTCACTCTTTGAATAAATATCTTAAAGAAAGACAGGAGAACCCCTTCTATCCCATTTATGTACCCACTAAAACATTCAGTGTCTATACCCATTGTTAAATATGTCATTCATGGACCTTCGTCCTAAATCTGTGTACGGATCATTTTTAATGCAGATCGAAGAACACGTGGAAATGTCACTTAAGCTACCGTCTATTTTTCTGTAATATCCGTAATGAAAGTCATGATGAGGAGAACAAAAGGACAATCTCCTACTTGTTTGTATAAGAGCTGCACTAATTATAATTTATATTTTCACATCTTTGGTGTTAAGATTAAGTCAATATAATATATACACACACACACAAACTCACACAGATACATACACACACTTATATATGCATGTGTGTGTGTGTACATGTACATGTACATGTATATACATACATACATATGTGTATGTATGTATATATATGTATATATATATATATATATATATTGTATAGATATTAATAATGACTATACATCTCTCTCTACTTCGTCCTCCCTCTATCGATCAATCAATCTATATGTCTGACTGCCTGTCTACCTATCTATTTGTCTGTTCGTCTGTCTGTCCACCTATCTATATAATTTGGTGTGGATCTTTTGTTGATGGAAATGCTTCAGGCTTTTGATGCTCCGATTATGATGCGACCATTATGCACGCAAAAACACACACACACACACACACACAGACGTGTATATA
>NC_068992.1:52660466-52662356 GCF_001194135.2 Octopus bimaculoides
TATATATATATATATATATATATATGCGTGTGTGCATATATAAATATATATATATATATATATGTATATATATATGTATATACATATATATACATATATATATATGTATTTACATATGCGTCTGTGGTATATACACATAGCCTATATTCTATTCTAAATTCCTTGTAATAAAGCATTACAATTAGAATTGTTACTAAAATTGTTACGTAGTTCTCATTTCTAAACTTTGGAGAAATAGGAAATATGATTAGTCTATTTTTACAATACAGCTCCTGGTAAATACACCTCAATTGTCTTTCATCTCTATTGTCAAAAAAATCAACTCTATAATTATTCTAATGATGAACTTGTTTGTATTGCAATCATGGAGACAATTTCCACCATAGTACTTTTGCAACATGTTAAATGTGTGCCACATTCTTTAGTAAATATGATCAAAGATAGTATTTTCAAATTACACGTGTTATATATAATGATATATTGCTATCATCGAACAATTATTTTCATAACTACTGTTAGAATTACAGAAATAACAAACCAAAACAATACGGTTTTTAAATCAATATTTTATTTTCTATTGCTAACATAGCTAATCTATGTGTATTTATTGTTGGATAGTGTACTACATTACATTTCCTATTATTTCACAATCAGCATCTGATCAATGTCTAGTCAACAGATGAAAACTAAATGCTGCGGAGAAACCAGAGTAAACGGTTTAACTAGAAACATAATGCAATTGCCTATATTAGGTTGCAATCACCTCATTGTCCTTGAGCAAGAAGTCTGATACTTTAGTTACCAAAGGATTACCATTGTTAAGGAATGGTTCATTGGCGGTTTTAGGCTAATTTCATTCCAAAGGGAGAACAGTGATTCCTTTGAAACTGAAAGGTAATTATTAGTTCCAAGTATGATTGGATATGAAAGTGTTGGGAAATAATCTCTTGCACATTCTCAGCCATTACGTAATAACAATTTCAATGAGATAAAATTTAACTTTCTCGCGTACAAAGCACTTCAATGGCAGTCTTATTCACTGAAGTGACGCTCTCGTGCCTCAAAAAGGCCTGTAATTACATCAGGAAATAGCTCGTTTGCTACATGCTTGTTGTAACCATTTTGTTAAATCATTACCTATGCAAGTCGCTGGCATAACTAATGTTTAAAGACAGGTGATATCCTTCTATTATACTGAAATAATTCATTGTTCGTATTGGGTTAATGCTACACTATACAAGTTCTTGTCAAACATAATTGCATACGTGAATACAAAACAAATGAGCTTAGGAGGATTATTTTAAAGAAGGAAAAATGCCATAAAACCGTTTAGTTTTTTTGAAAATAGAAGACTTGAAGTGAGAATTATAAAGCGAAAGACACTGTGGGGCTTCAACGGAAATTGTACAGTTCTGTTACAACGTGTATAAAAATATAAGCATGCAAAATAGGAATAGAAAAAGGAATAGAAAGGGTGTGAGGAGAAACGGGTAAAAGGAAATACATATTATAGAACGTTTATCTGATTGTATTAAACAACTCTCTAAAAGGCGTTATGAAATTTAGACTGAAATGTGGTAGCTAAGTACCGTTCGCTGAAATAGACAGAAAGATACAAACACACACATGTCGATATAAATGATATGTATGTATGTTATGTGGAGGCGCAATGGCCCAGTGGTTAGGGCAGCGGACTCGTGGTCATAGGATCGCGGTTTCGATTCCCAGACCGGGCGTTGTGAGTGTTTATTGAGCGAAAACACTTAAAGCTCCACGAGGCTCTAGCAGGGGATGGTGGCGAACCCTGCTGTACTCTTTCACCACAACTTTCTCTCACTCTTACTTCCTGTTTCTGTTGTGCCTGTAATTCAAAGGGTCAGCCTTGTCACA
>NC_068992.1:52663266-52664165 GCF_001194135.2 Octopus bimaculoides
ATATATATATATATATATATATATATATATAATGCAAACCTGACATCATAATGACAAATTATATGACTCGGTGCCAGTACACGTTACTCAGTCCAGATTCCACTTATGTATATATGTATACCTGGACCGGATAATTTCTAATTGCATTGAGACATGCAATTTGTCATAATGATGTCAAACCAGATAGTATTCTTTTGAAGTACTTTAATACGTACGGATCAAATCTGTCTAATAAATAATAGGTAATACATCCACTACTTTAGACTTCGCTTCGCTGATGCATTTCCTATTATATTTCATACACCTCTTGAATCGTACTATCAACTGAATCAAAAATAACTAGTAGTTGAGTTGACTTCATTATGGCTCAACGCCAGAACAGCCTAGCTAATCCAGCCCTCAATTATAAGGATACTCTAACACCATTTGGAGTACTTTGTTATTTTTGACTTGAGTCGAAAAGTCTCATATCGTGTATCGCTACTAAGTAAAACACAATAGATAAACCCCTCACACATATATATGTGTGTGTGTGTATGTATGTGTAGATATATTCATATATGTAAATATATATATAAATATATATCTGTATGTGTGTTATATAGATGTATATGTATATATATGTATTATGCATATATATATGTGTATATATATTTCTATGTTTGAGTATATATGTATATGTATATATATATTTATGTATATCTAGGCAGGTATCCATGTATGTATATACATAATTTTGCATAGGCAGAATAATTCAAACGGGTATAAGCTTTGAGATTTTCGTGCGTAGCACTTATCACGAAACATTCGCCTCTTCAATCACTCTTCTATCTTTCTGCCACAATGAGAACCATAATTTATATATATATATATATATATATATATATATATATATATAT
>NC_068992.1:52670818-52672067 GCF_001194135.2 Octopus bimaculoides
CTCAAAGCAGTATCTCAGAGGCGTTTGTATTTTCTTTCTAGATTTCCTATGACTCTCATAGACGTCATATAATATTGCGAATGTGGAAAATATAAGTTTACAGACATTTAGCATCCCATGAATTGAGGTATCTCAATCAACTTTGTCAGAATCTTCCTATAATTCACATCTTTGCAAATATCAAAGAATTCAGGAAGGAAACTACGAAATGACTACCTTGGTATCTTTTCTTTTTGATTCTGCCTATATTTCTTTCAAACTCTTGTCATGTCAGCATTGCATTTACATCAAACTTAAGAAAGAATTAAGATGAGCTTATTGTCACGAAGTATAAAACCACAGATGAAGCAACCACATTATACACATAGATGCGGTCAGAATTCATTACTTTGTATCTACCCTAAAATGCTGGTAATATAAGCATGAGATAGCGCTGGTGATTTAAAGTGGATTCTTTCAAAAGTTTCTTGTAAGTTTTTACAAACTGCTTTGTTAATACCAGTTTTATATGATGTGCTAGACAGGAGGCTTTTCCAGCTCCACAAGGGGACAGCATTTAGCGTTCTTGTTTGTAATTCCTGCCATGGGTGTCACTGAACTTTCTAATAGCTATGCTGTCATGTAAACAATATTTCCACATAATAGTCTCAAGATCTCTTCTCTGCAAAGGTGTCGACTTCATCGTATGCATTCACATTGTCATCGATGGAAATTTGGGATTCCCACGGAATAGTTGGTAGTACGGAACAAAACCTGGATCTCTTACGGAACAAAACCTGTCTTTTCCATTATAAATGAAAAAAACAAAAAGGTTATCTTATCTGATGAGAGAGGGTACCACAATCAGGTGGGATCACATCGTGGAAATGACGTAGCAATGATGAAGCAATTAGATGAAATTTCAGTCTGAATACCACCTCTCAAACAATTTCTAAGAAAGCGATATCTCATACTGTTTCTGAAGCAGGTCAACCTGTTCACAATATCTTCTTAGGTTTTCTCTACTTAGAGTTCTGGTCTGAACCGCATATCTGAATACATCAACCGGACACACTGAAACCGCCACTAATCAGCATGGATTTGTCTCTCCAGACACTGGGTTGCGAATGTAACAACTTATTTCACTCGATTTCTGCTTTAGTAAGCTTCTGGCGCGGCTTCAGTGTAGAGGCATAATAAAAAATAAAACATCAACAACATTAATAATCATAAAAGGAAGAAGAGAAAGAAAATGAAGATTAGACGCAAA
>NC_068992.1:52672077-52685401 GCF_001194135.2 Octopus bimaculoides
CAAAAGTATCAAAAGAGGAAGCAGCACAAGGGGGATAAGAACAGAAAAGGCAGCAGAAAAGCAAGAATTGCAGAAAGGAAAATAACCTTCATATGCATTGCTGCATATGTTATTAAATTAGTGAGGATGTATATTATGGTGGCAATCTCTTCTGATATCACAGATTCTAATAACGTTTATGCTTGTTGCCATAGGATTAAATATGTCACTGAGTCTTAGAAATATGCTAAGGTGTGATTAAAAAAAGAGTTTGATCCTTTTGAATGCGTTTCCTAAGGAAATTATCAAATTATCATGAAAATAATGAAGGAGGAATAAATGAACAATGAAATAGCAAGGCAGTATTTGATGTGAATGAAACGTAAATCTTATAGTGATATGTACACTCATCAATAGGAAGAAAGCCAGTAGTTAAAATCTAGCCATGTACACATGACACATAGAAAATCATACTCCTATTGAAATAGATACAATTAGTAAGAAAATATATATTAACCTTAAAGATTAACAAAACTAATAAATCTAGAAAATAAAAATATGTTAAGTTATACAATTAAATGAAAATTCCCTAAATTTAATAAAAAATAGAAATATAATAATTAGATTTAGATACTGAAAAATAAATAAATATAAAAATATATATATTACATAGTTTTTTCTTTGGCAAGTAGGTAGGGAGTAAAACAACATCCAGACTCTAAAAGCCGAATGGTTTATTGCCTGGCACAGAAGGAATTTCATCTTCATATGGTCATGGTCTTAGAATACTTGATATACATTGCAGTTTTGTTATCGAACCTCTCAACATTAGCAACGCAAAAGTAGCAATCAGTATAGTAGTTGCATTGTTCTCGTTATGTCATTGAATTAACAAATGACATTTTCCTTAGCTTGCCATAGGACTAAAAGGAAGACCGATCACTGCAAACTATTCATATGATATGTGGAGCAAAAGATTTATCTTCGTTTTCAAGTTTGATTTGGAAATAATCCTTGTAACTTGCTTCTATGAGCGGCTTGATGTTTCTCCTACAGTCCTTGAATGCACATGCCCCCGCAGATGTTCCAAAAGTGACTGGGGGTCATTGCGACATACACAGCTTGATGTCATACAAATTGAAGGGAAGCAGAGAAAGGAAAAAAAAAAACGAAAACGGCATTCTACTGTGAGCAAAGCATTTACCAATTCGATACAACAAACCACAATATCATCCGAAACACGCATTCAAATCAAGGTGTTAAAAAATAGACATGACATAATATGCATTATGCCTAGTTTTAGAACTCCCTCATTGAAGGTTAGAACACAAAGAACAATCAAAGGCATTCATAAAGGAGAAACAGAAACACTTGACATACTGCACGCTATATTACAGTTCTGTAAATTTCGTACACATATGATATCTTGTAGATCAAAATCTAGATGTGATGAAACAAAACTGACTTCATATTCAGAAAGATCACTCACAGCTAACTGAAATCACCCTAATTATCTCTTGCTAAAGAAAATGTTTTTCATTCAGTCGTGAAGTGTTGTTGTTGTTGTTGTTGTTGTTGTTGCTATTATTATTATTATCATTATTATTATTATGATTATTATTATTATTATTATTGTTATTATTATTATTATTATTTGTTAGTTTTCTATTTCAATATATCAGTTTAAAAAATATATATATATCTTTTTCCAAACTATTCCTTCGTACAAAATGTTATCTCAAATGACACTTGGGAAATTCCACTTCCAAAATTCACCACTAAAATGTTGGTAATTATTGAAAATAACCAAGCATGAAATCAATATTATTACGCATAGTATTTTAGATCTTTTATATTTTGAAATATTTTTAGAAGCAAATGACACTGTCAGAGAGTAGTTGCTGCTTTGATAATATTTAGTTGCAAAACCTTTTACACTAGTTATTTATTTTTTTTTCATTCAGAAATCTATCTCTATTACTGCCACCATTGCAGCAATAAATAAATGCAATAAAATAAAAATAATATGGCTAACCTTGTTAGAAATACACATGTCAGGCGTATAGATGCTTATATAATATTATTTAGTACGAAAATTATCACACATTTATTTCGGTCTATAATATGTCACACCGACACTGAAATGTATGATGCCGAATCAAATAATTTCTCCCCTGTTTCTCTGTTACTAGTTGACAGATTATATTTTACTCAATTATTTTAATTCTTATTGAACCAAATATTTAATTTCTATCAAAGTATATTGCATATTTGCTTGAATGGGTGCAAGTGTGGCTGTCCTGTGAGAAGTTTGCTTCCCAACCACATGGTTTCAATTTCAATCTTAGAGCGTGGCAGCCTGGACAAGTATCTGTTACTATAGCTTCAGACAGACCAAACACTTGTGAATCGATTTACATAGACGTCCGTCAATATGTCTGGTGTTAGTTTTGGTGCCTCTTATTTTTTTTTTGTTTTAGAGGTTTATAATATAGTATTATTCGTTCACAAGAATAGTATTGACAGTGACTACAAAGTTTTGGCCATCTAAGCCGCCATCAGCTTGTGGTACGTGTGAGTCCATCTTAGCTCTACATAGTCTCCGTCAAGCTAAAATTGTCTTTAATAAACTGAGAACTGTTGAATGATAATTAAATTGTATGTAGTTTCTAATGGAGTGGTGCAGTGGAGAAATTTTATTGATTAATTTTGGGCTTGTGTTATTGTTCAGAATTTATTCGTGCATGTATAACTTTCTAATTAGGTGTGTCATTTTCAGCTCATAGGTGTTTACAGAAGAATGTAAGTAGGTAGTAGGCTTTAGTTGGTCTGCAGGCCGGTGTTATTTAAGGTTTGCACTTGTCTGTGTTAGAAGGATGGTAGTTACCAATTATATATGTGTGTGTGTGTGTGCATGTGTGTCTGTGTGTTTGTGTGTGGTGTGTGTGCGCGCGTGACTATACACATATATCAATGTCTATCTGTCTGTCTGTCTCTCTCTCTCTCTCTGTATATATTACATACATATATATATATGTATACATATTAAGATAAAAATAAGAGGATAATTTATTTTCGGACGGATATGCCATTAGAACAGCAGAAACATTGGGTAAATTACCCTTACAAAGCGAAAAAAATTGTCAACAAACAGCTATGGGCACGACAACCTGAGTTCAAATTCAGTTGCCCGAAATGTTTGCCTCATTTTTATGTGACATTGTAATACTGAAGTGAAAATATGTTTCACGTTGCGGAATTTCACGCAAAAGTTTGAGGCAACGTAATACATTGGATTGTTTCTGAGAATATGATTAGTAAGAGTTATATTTACACCAGAAAGTTACAAGCAAAAGCTATTCTAAATGGGTATGAATAGTCTCCAAGAATGCTGGAATGGTAAGCGCGAAAAGCCTTTTATTTTATTATCTAAGATTTCACTGATTTTGTTGTAATAATAACAAAATATTTTCTCTAAGATGAAAGCTGATTTCTCTTAGTAAAATGATAGCCAATTAATTTGATCCAGCATATCAATTAGGCAAATTTTATCAAACTTGAAGAGAGAAAAAGCAAATTTTATCGTTACATTTCGAGTAAGAAGGAAGTACGAACCTGTCATAAAAAATATGTATGCGATACCAATCATTTGTTCTTAGCTTTATTGAAGAAATGTTTCTTTTACTATTTAAGCAGTCAAAAGTTTGCTTATTTCAAAGAGTATTCTGAAATTACTCTAATTTTCCTTCTTAGTTGCCTTAATTCTGACCCATATTCATTGCCATCAAGAAGAGGTAGATGACAACTGCATTTATTTGTCAACGGTAAACCTTAGAATTATCATTACTAATAAGGGGATTAGTAGCATTCTTATAATTAATAATAATATTTGTAAAATAACTCTTTTAATGTTCTGATTTTAGATCAAAACTTCCTTAACGTTCACAATTCTTTACTACCTCGTTCCTTTACTATCCGTAATATGCCCACAACAAAATTACAGTTTAATTGGTCAAGGACTAGCATTAGTCTGATAAATTTGCATACATACATACATACATACATAATTTGATTCGAAGATTACAGATCTAAGCCATCAATGGAACTGTAAAAATCTGTAAAACTTACCAAAAGTTTATCATTTAAGTATATATGACGATGTCTAGACATGCAACTATATGCATGAGAATGCATACAGAAGACAAAGCATAAAAAAACTGCACATATAATCCATACAATAACACCCTGTTGATTTTGTTGAAATTTCAATGAAGGACCGTTGGATATAGGTTAGAAACCGATTCATTATTGACAAGAAATCTTGAAATAAGCTGAATGATTACATACATACATCTAGTTGTCCATATAATTCTTAGGTCGAGACCTCTTCAGATATAGTTCAATACATTATTTGTTTTACAACTTGTTACTGTTCGTGTAACAGATCTGAGACTAGATTGTGACTGTTAGTATACATAGAACGACGTACAGCTACTCTTTTGTTAAAAATATTTCCTAGAACGTAAGACAGGAACAATGCTCTAGCAGCAATTGTAAAATGTTATAATTTTTTTAATTCAATACAAAAACGACTGTGTGTTACATATTTGTTAGAATAAATTTGTTACATATTAGGTTAGAATAAAAATTATAGTACAATATATCTAGAAAGGAATTAGCAGCACTATCACATTGCTGGAAAATTCAGAAAACTGAGTGAATGAAATTATCCTTATCTTTATTTTATGCTTCAGGAAGTAAAAGCAACTTTCCTTCTAAATCGTAAACATATGAGTATTAACTCAATATTTTGAATCAAGAGGAAAGCGACTATAATTACTTTAACAAATAATATTTTCTGACAGATTAACCCTTTAGTAGACTAGAAATATTACTAACACAAAGAAATACTTCACTGATAGTTCTCCGAGCAGACTTTCAAAATGGATAGGCCCCGTTCTACAGTAATTTTTATTTGAATGATTATTGAAGTAGTTTTGTTTGAAGAAGAGAGATCAAGGATAAATGTTGCATGCTCTAACTGGTAAACCGACTAGCTAAAACCATCGTTATTTTGAGACAAAAGCTTGCTTTAAATAAAGTAGTCACTATCTAAGTAGTTGCAAACTTCAAGACTCTCCTCCCACTGATTCGCCTTCCAAATACTTTATAATTATATCTAACATGGAAACATTCTAACTCTTATACTAATATTTCATCTTTGAACTATTGCACACGTTATTCTTCTATGATAAAACTACATTTTATTTTTCTACGCAAGTGACCTTTAAATCATTTATTTGATAGCGTATGTTTCTGAGAACTCTCATATTCAGAATGCTAGAAGCAGTGATCATTGCTTGGAAACTTTTCTTCCATTCAATTATGTTTCGTAGACGTAAAAAGTGGAAAAGCTTCTGTACAAGAAGTTGATTTTCTTTCCTGTCGAATGTCTTGGTAATTCTGAAAGAAAGAAAATTTCAAGTTAAAAAAAATCATTTTGGGTTGTATCATAGTAGTGTTTTTATCAGAAAATTGGTTCCTTTACCGAGTTCTTCAAATGATTAGCTTGTATATAATTCCTCTGGTTTTTCAATAACTGTTGGATAAGAATAGTTACTTTAGATAAGTCTATTGATTGGTAATACATTTGTAACTAAAAATAGCGTCACCAATGACCAATTACATTTCTTCAATTGCACCATTTCTCATTAATAATTGCTGATAAGAAAACAAATTTATCTTCTTCAAGCTATCCTGTGTCTAGTAATGTAAGAACAGACATTGTATTGAAGCGCACTTACCATTTCAATACAATCTTTGATGAATATAAAGCAACATTAAATGTTGTCAGAACAGACAAGCTAAACAATATGAAACTGCTCTAATATTTTGGCATTATGTTAACTAGTTTTACAATTTGATGTCTACTGCTGATTACTATTACAATTAGAAGAAAAGAAACGAATATGATGATTTGAATAAGCAGCACGATCTATCACAAGCGCAAATACTACAACGATTATTTGATTTGAAGAGTTTCCCATTGATTCTATAAGATGTTCGATGAATTGGTGGAAGCTTTTATGAATTAGTGTGTCATAGAATCAAGAGTTCCTTTGTTATTTGAGTGATAATATTTTCCAGACAATGACTCTATCTTCTAACATGGCCATCTTTTCTCACACCCTTCCTTGGCCATTCGTTTTGATAACAATCCTTTTACATACACATATTACGCATATGGATGCCTGTTGATATACATACATGCATATATGCACACACACACATATATAGATAAACACCGTAATCACTGTCAACGTTTTCCTTGTAAAAGTTGATAAAATATATACGCTGCTAAAAAGTATACAGTAATTTTTCGCGTTCACATACAAAATAGCACGTGATAGGTGTCTGCAAATTTAATAGTGAAATATGCACTATCATACTTCATGTAGTAATGAAGCCCCTTAGGCTTATTTCATTAGTTAAGAAAGTAGTAATTTTTTTCTAAATGAATAAATCTAATTTAAAAAATACATTGGGAGAAACATTCGATATTTTAATGTACCAGAATTTATTACATATTACATTTAGTGAAGTAGGGACGTCTTACCTTTAGGCATATAGACACATACACACACATACACACTCACACATACACAAAAGCTGAATGAATCTCCCCATAGCTGCACCGATTCAAAATGTGTCAATTTCTTTGGTGACGTATCCATGACTATCACATGTTCAGCTAGTAGTTATTTCCACTACCAAGGGGGAAGCTATATTGCAGTGAATGTTAATACACACTTAAAATAGAGTAGATATTGTAGGATAAACCCTATATATTTCACCCTGATACATTGCGTTCTTTGCTGAAATTTCGACAAACCTTTTGTTGGCAAACGTCTCGCCATGCGAACTGTAGTTACTTCGCGTAAAATACAGGAAATTACAAAATCCCAAGCAGATATACGTTGCAAATATCTGCTCATTACAAATGATATCACCATTGTCGTCGGGGTCGTCATCACCATCATAATTGTCGTCTTCGTCGTCGTCCTCATCATCATTAGCAGCAGCAATGATAACAATACCTAAACAAAAACAATTACACAAAAAGATTAGTGAACGCAATCGATTGTATGAAGTGTAAGCGATACAACGGATATACTACGGCAGTTGAATAAATAATTTCTGTATGCTCAGGAGGTACCATATCTGACAATGTCAAAAGACTCAGTTGACCCGACAGCTATATCCATTGGGAAGTATGGAGGAAATTCTACCTTACTTCCTGTTTCTATTGTGCCTGTAATTCAAAGGGTCACCCTTGTCACACTGTGTCACGCTGAATATTCCCGAGAACTACGTTAAGGGTACACGTGTCTGTGGAGTGCTCAGCCACTTGCACGTTAATTTCACGAGCAGGCTGTTCCGTTGATCGGATCAACAGGAAACCTCGACGTCGTAAGCGACAGAGTGCCAACAACAACAACATCTGTTGTTGATGTTTTTGTTGTTGTTGTAGCTGCAGCCCGTGTTGCTGTCATTGTATGAGTAGATATTCCTGTTACTCCTAAGTCTAATATGCCGTTGAACGTCGTCGTCGCTATATTCCAATCACGCGGAAAGAAAAAGAACCAAAATCAACTAAATGTTATGAAAATTTCGCCCTAAAAGGAACAATATGTCAATCTCTCCCTTCACTTTGTGAAATAAGGATTCCTCATTTAAATTTTCAGCAAAATATTTTCAACAGTAAACTAATTATTCCAATAAAATTTAGTAAGTTTCCGGGAGTCGATGCGTAGCACGTCCAAACCAAATGACAACAAAAGCAACAACAGCAATAGTAAAAGTAACTACAATAACAACAACAGCGTTCAATTATGGATACTGTTGGAAAAAGAAATTCACCTACGCTTTTAAATACTTCATGGCATATAAAATATTTGACTATAGCTAGTTCTTTTGTCTTCAAGAGTAATGCTATATGAAACATTCCATTCAATTATAATACATTTGTGAACGTTTGGTAAATATTTATGTTCCTAAAGGAATGTTGATTGAATAGTTAAAGTACAGAATAGCTAACATAACGTCTCTGATTTCAAACATTTCCATTTGTATTATTTCGCCGATTCAGTAGACAAGGTAGAATATTCAATTTACCTCAGGCAATGTATCAAAAGATATTCTATTGTTGCTATTATTCATGTTCAATTATTGTGGTTGTATAGATCTAGTTGACTCTGCATCGACAGAAATTATATCCTGGAGATGATTGAAGAGAATGAAGCTTTTCACCAGGTTCATATCCATCCGTGTCTATTCAGGTATGTTATACGATTTGAAACTGACCATAGCCTATTCAAATGAGCTGTGCCGTATTTGTCGAAGAGTAATAATCCAAAGCTTCAGATTGTTTACTTATTCCTCCCTCCGATAGAATTTAATAAAACCATTCCCTGAACTCTCTTACGAAGAACCTAAAGTGACTGCCAAGTCTGTTGCTTTGGGGGAGATTTTCGAAATACAGGCAGCGAATTGGCAGATTCATAAAAGTACGTGACCAAATAACATCCAGTGTTTTTTTCTTCTACCTGTGTTTTGGGATCGGGCGCAACAGATTAGAGAATTACTTATCATTCTATCGAGGAAAGACATATGATAAAAAACAGTTGATAATAGCAGACTGGCAGATTTTTTCAAACGTCGGACAAGCCGCTTCATCGCAAGTGTTCCGAGTTTTTATGTTCCCAGTTCCTAGATATTACATTTAATTTGTCATCCGATTTAACGGATTCAGTCTGACGAGGATTCAGAATGACAGTGGTTTAGTGTAGTAGTGGTGCAGTGACAGTGGTGTAATATGATAGTAATTCAGAGTGACAATGGTCGAGTGTGCCAGCGCTGAGTAATGATATACATGTTTTCGATCTAGTTTGGATTCTTTGCCATCAAATTTGAATTCTTTGCCATCAAATCTGAATTCTTTGCAATCAAATTTCATGACAAATAATTCAAATTTGATGGCAAAGAATCCAAACTAGATCGAAAACATCTATAAGAGTGTAGTGTGACGCGGGTGCAGTGCGATAGACAGACAGTGTAACAGTAGAATACAATGACAGCCGTGGTGTAATACCGGTAAACGGAGACACTGGTGCAGTGTAGCAATGCTGCATTGTGACAGTGGGGCGGTGTGACCTTCGATATGATATTGGTTTACACATTGAGTAATTCCAAATAATTCAATGAATTTAATTTTTGTTAAAGCTTTGGTTAATTCTTTAAACAGATCAAGCAAATAGAGAGAGAGAGAGAGAGAGATAGAGAGAGAGAGAGAGAGAGAGAGAGAGGTGGGAATGAGAGAGACAATTAGAGGCAGAGACAAAGGGACGCTTCCTTAACAAATTCTCAGGTAAGAATAATTAGATCATATAAAGAATCCAATGCATCCGATAATGAATTGTGAGATCAAGTCTCGCAGAAGTATTTTCGTTCATGAATCACTTTCGTTTCATGATTAGTTTACATGAAGTGAAGTTAAATATTAGGTTGTTGCTATTTTCGTCGAGCAAATACGATCAGCTCTGATAGCGCAAGGTTAGGAAAGAATATGTAACGAAGCCCTTAATATAACTTTTAGGCCTTACAAGAAATATACATTATGCGCTGAGGCGAGGCTATACACTGGATGCATTGTGTAACAATCAGTTCTACATAAAAACTGAAGGAGGGAGACAGACCTAATTGAATAATTTTGCGTCTTCAACCAACACGAAAAAAATATTGGCCTTAAAATGTATAAAATATTGGCCTTAAAATGTATAAAATAAGAAACAAACACTATTAGACCATATTGTATCAAAAGTCAAATTTCCCTCAAAATACGTCATGCTGACTTATATAGTGTTAAAAGAGGGCCATATTATTTAACGTAGTCTATTAACACCATATTAGGTCTGAGGTAAATCTGTTAGTTGTTACAGCTAGAATAACTTCGATGATAAGTGTTGTTGATCAGGATTGACGTCGGGTGAAACCACGACGGCAGACGATCACATCATGTAAATTGCTATATAGTTATTTGAGGTACTACGAATAGTGGCTAAATTTAATTAAAATCATACTCTACCGTCTTAAAAATGAATGCATATCGGAAAATGGGCTTTCTGATATTAACAAAGGACGAGATAATCGCTATTGGTCCAGAATTCCTTAGGATAATCCACATCAAGAGTGAATTTGCTATTTAGGTATTTCATAAGTAAGGAAGATTCTAAAATAAATTTTTTTATGTGAGCAAGTATTAGCGAATTGAGAATACCTTGAAGCAATTGTTTCAGCTCTCTAAAACCTTAGTTTAGAACCTTCTGCCCTCAACATTGTCTTTTGTTCTCTCTGGTTAGATAAATATACAATTAGAAACAATATTTCATCATGCACACTATGATAATTGACAATTGTGTAGGTGGTATTGGTTAAGAAACCACCCGAATTTAGTGGAAGACAAATGCACACCAACAATATTTTGACGTCATAAGGCGGCGAGCTGGCAGAGACGTCAGCACGCCGGGCGAAATGCTTAGCGGTATTTCGTCTGTCTTTATGTTCTGAGGTCAAATTCCGACGAGGTCGACTTTGCCTTTCATCCTTTCGGGGTTGATAAATTAAGTATCAGTTGCGTATTGGGGTCGATCTAATCGACCTGCCCCCTCCTCAAAAGTTTCGGGCCTTGTGCCTAGAGTAGAAAAGAATATTTCGATGTCATGAGACTAATGTATGCAAGAACATGACCTTCGATTCTGTGCACGAGACACACAGACATTTAAGTCATAGTCACAAATTGACCGGAGGTTGTTTTATTGATATATGAAAGATGGAAAACAAAGTTGACATGGGTGATACTTGAACTATGAAGATTAAGAAATCATTATTTTGTCCATAACTATACCGGTTCTGCCATTCCATCGTCATGACGTATTAAACATAACATTAACGTTGAAGTGTTCTCATACGGGATATGTGACACTAACAGTATTAATACAGCTCAGATGTTTTCAGCAAACAATAACATACACTAGAATAACAAATCTATTAAGCGAGGATTATAACTACCCTTGTAATAAAAGGAACACAAACAACGACGACACCACCAACTGTATGGTCCCACAATACTCTCGACTTGAATGGTCACCCTCTGGGGAAATTTCTGTTTTCTGTTTCAGAAATACACTCAGCTGAGAATTATGTAAATATATATTGATTTGTCAATCATAACAAGTTGGAATATAATATGACAGCATGTAAGGCTCACACGAATCAATAGTGAAGATGGTATTAGTAATCGATTACAGCATCAATAACACAGCTTGCAGGAGCTTTGTGGGATTGGCAAAAATATTCTCGAGATATGGAAAATACATTGTTTGGCTTAGCGTGCGCAGGCACAAATGCATACACGTACATACGCACCCATATATACAAACTCTTCAAATCCTTACACTTTAAGTATGTGTTGTTACACTTTTATCTTCTAATAACAATCTTTACCCGCTTTTGATTTGCTTAATGAATTAAAACTTAGGAGTGTCACTGAAACACTCCCTATAGCGTATATTAAATCTATGCTTTCTCAGTCTCTCTCTCTCTTTCATGAATGCAGCATCCTAACAAGTAGGTGTATGACCTAGTGGTTAGAATGTTCTATACACGATCTCAAGGATTGCAGTCTCGAATCCCAAGCCATGAAGAACAAAACATTTCGTTTCACATTGGTCTATGATTATTTCGACATCTGAAGCGTGGTACATATGGGCCCCTGTACAGGCAATGTTGATTTGATAGAAGGACTTAGTTTAAGTAAACACATTTGATCACGAGAAAAAGAGCATCTCTATGGTTGTTCAAAAAGAAATGGTGGACCCACCCATCATTTTTGAACGACGGGTGAGTTCATAATATGTATGTATGTATGTATGTATGTAGGTGTGAATGAGTGAACTAGAGCAATGTGAAATAAAGCGTCTTGCTCAAGAGCAAAACACAACCCAGTCCATCAATCGAACTCACTACCTCATGATTGTGAGCCCGATACTCTAACTATTGACCAATGCGACGTCGCTGGTGTCAAGCTGTATCGGCCTTTCACATTCCCTTGTTTATTATGATCTTTTAGATACCAAATTAATTTACTAAGCCCTGTACTGTTACCTACATTAATTCCATTCAACCTCATTCTACCTTTACTAATGGAGAGATGAAGTCTAGTTGTAAGGATATAAACGATATCATTTTTAATTTATACGCCAACACCAAACAGAGGAAGAGAGATAAAGGAAAAAAAGATGCATATAACTATATATACACAAATATATACGACAGTCTGTCACTATATTTTTCTCTATTAAATTATGTGTTAATATTCCTGTAACGTCCCTTATTGTCATTCACTATTACATGTATTTGCTTGTGTATAAATGTGGTCGGAGGAGGTTGGGTCAATGCATTTGTGCGCCCTTCTATCAAACACCTATGTACACACTCGCAGTCACACACTTTCACACACACACTCACATCATGCTAAAGTATTGAACGAATGATTATTGATATCTGGGCTTTCACAAATTACACAATCCCCAAGGCAAGTCCTTACTAATGTAATTACTAAAGAAAACACTCTAATACTGTTGGTAACAAAAGTCTATTGTGAAAGTAGAATTAACTGAATCATCATCATAATACAATGCATGCAGTTTTAATGAATAATTATTGTCATTAGTCAAAGCTTACATATACCAAAAAATTTACACATACATATATCTATACACCCCGACAAGTACACACACACACACAAACGCATTCACACATAGAGAAAGGTAGATACGTGCATTACATTCATATATATATACTTAAACACATCTATTTACCTGACTGCATATATACATGCACACCCAGACATATATATTATTTATATTTATAGGCGCAGGTGTGGCTGTGTGGTAAGTAGCTTGCTTGCCAACCACATGGTTCCGGGTTCAGTCCCACTGCGTGGCAACTTCGGCCAGTGTCTTCTACTATAGCCTCGGGAGGACCAAAACCTTGTGAGTAGATTTGGTAGACGGAAACTGAAAGAAGCCCGTCGTATATATGTATATGTATATATATTATACACACATACACACACATATATATATGTATACATGCATATAATTTGTTTATACTTGTGTGCATGTATTTATATATATATATATGTATGTGTGTATATGTTTGTGTGTCTGTGTTTGTCCCCCCCAACATCGCTTGACAACCGATGCTGGTGTGTTTACGTCTCCGT
>NC_068992.1:52685411-52689477 GCF_001194135.2 Octopus bimaculoides
GACAACCGATGCTGGTGTGTTTACGTCTCCGTAACTTAGCGGGTCGGCAAAAGAGACCGATAGAATAAGAACTAGGCTTACAAAGAATAAGTCCCGGGGTCGATTTACTCGATTAAAGGAGGTGCTCCGGCATGGCCTCAGCGATTGAAGATATATTTATATGTATATATGCATACACACACGGACACTCACATATGTATACATACATAGATACATATTAAGACACACACACTCACATATCTGCATAACTGGTTCATGTATTGCTGCCAGAAGTGTTTCAGTAAAGCAATAAGAAATAAAACAATTACAAAAGAAGTATGAGAATCAAATATGGACACGAGAAACAACAATAAGTAAAGCATAGCAAACAAAAGACAAGAAGTCAATAATCAGATCTCAAATCTTTCACTTAAGATTTCTGTTACAAAGCAAGCGTTCATCGCACTAATCTTGTTTAGTGTAGTTACATATTTCTTGTATATTTTAGTTTTGCAAAGAATTCTTTTTAAGAACCTGAGACAATGAGGAATACAGACATCATATTGAATCTAGGAACAATAAGCTGGGTGTCTGTGAATTTATGTAGGTATGTAAGCATGTGTGCGTATGTTGTCTTGTATGAATTTATTTGAGTGTGCACCTATATGTTCAATGTGTATGAATATGCATAAATATATATGCGTATCAGTAGGGATAAGCGAAGGATAAATGAAGACTTATTCAACTATATGTACGTGTATCTATATCACCGGGTACACACGCATGTATATAGACACAAATCCCACTTCCTGCATGTGTACTTATTGACAAATATATATTTTGTATATTTATGTTTATACATATATATATATGTTCATACATGCATATATATATATAACACCCACATATATACATATATACACACATATGCAAATACATCTATGTGTGTGTACCCATTATCGTGTGTGTATCCATTAATGTGTGTGTGTTTGTACATATATATGATCAAACATATACGTAAGTTGGCTGTCAGAAAGATAAGCAAGACAGACATACAGATATAGAGAGTGATGAATTCTTTATTATTCAAGGAAAGTAATGTTCGATCGAACCCTTTCATGGTCGGCTTTTGGATGTCCAAAAAGACCATTATCATTTACCTTGGGTTCTAGATTTTATCCAGTCATCATACCCTATGGAGTTTCACAGTAACGGATTACAACCTTGCATGAGCCCCATATACATCCTGTCAATGGTACCGCATCGTGTATATAATCAACAGAGTTAAGTTTTAACAGTCAATCTACCTAGCTTTCAATAGATACTAGAAGTCTACAAATAATGCGTCACTATACGTATGTACGCTTCGCTCATGCTCTTGCTTGTTGAGACAGGGGGTCATCCCAGGCTAGTGGTCCCATAGACGTCATCAGGCATAGAGCCAACCAGGTTCACCAGTGCTTGCCATCACTGGAGGTTCCGTGCCAGCTCCACTGCATCCTAAATTTCTGGATGGTCGTTGGCATGGAGGGGTGCGTTCCATGTTGGGCATTCTGGGTTCTTCTGATCGTTGTTATAACAGGTTGAGGGTTCTTCTGGGCGGATTATTGGTCCTCCGCAGATAAATCGGATGATGTGGCTGCCATCTTGGCGTCGAGCCGACATGCCGTGTGTTACCGTTAGTCTGGAACCTCCTAAGGAGACGACCGACTGGCCTAGAATGGCCCTACCAAGAGCAACACTCCAGACAGTAACGCTCTCTTGGATCTATGGAATACGAACACCTCTCACCACGATAAGGCCAAACCCAGGAAGGTTTACCACTATAAGTAACAACATTAAATTTAATTTGAAGTCTTCCGTTAGGTTTAAGCACTATGATTACTTGAGGCAACTTCAATGGCCACAGCACACTACTGTGAACATTGTTTGAAGGGAAATCTTTCCTATTAAACTCATTATTCATTTACATGAACAATGTTCAGTCATGCTCTTACAAATCAAAGAGAAGGGTCACACCCTATGGTTTTGCAAGATGACCCTATTATATGGTTGATTTCAAAAATGATAAAAGTATAAATGTTTCAGTGATTCTCCTCGCGACTTTTCGGACGACGACATAAAAGTACCAAACTACACACGATAACTGAAGAAAGTAAATATGGTTACAATGTATTTCTATTGACTGTGTTACTCCATCGTTTAACCTGTGTTATATATTACGTATTACATGGCTTCTCGAGCCTCGCTGTGTAAAGCTGAATGATTTACATCCAGTGTAGATTTATATACATTGATGCTAATGATTTAAGCTGAAATATTTAATAGGAACAACATTTCTCAGTTTGATAACATCACAGTTGATGCAAATGGAATACACATTAAGTGTTAAGTGATTCAGCAACCTACTGACCTTAAATAATATGGGTTTATGCTTTCATCTGCAGTATTGCGTTAATGGCTGTTATCTTATCGCTGCTTGTTTCACTGAATTAAATATGAAGCATATCGCTGAGAGAAAACAAAACTGGAATTGATAACTTAATGTCAACTCGTACAGAATGTCATCTCTGATATACCTTTAATGAAACTTAACACAATAAAACAATAGGATTCTGAAGAACATTTAAGATTCAATGAGGAGGAGATTCAGTTGACCGTTTTAATAATGAAACAATGGTACATCAAAGTAGCGACAACAGCAATATACTTTAAGCTCGCGTTAGACATTAAACAAAAATCATGGAAAGGAAAATAATGGAAGCAACATGTTGTAACTTGTATCTACTATATTTATCAATTTTCTGAATTCACAATGCAGTTATTGAATGTAACTTAATTGTTCACAAGTTCGGATTCCATCTTGTAAATTTTCAACTCCTCTTTATCAAACTTTGTATCAAATTTTCTAAAGCATATGCTTAGTTTTGAATGTTGTTAAACATGTTTTAGCTATCTATTCTGAAAAAAGAAAGCCCCAAAACAATGACCCTCGTTCATTAAAAGCGAAGTTAATTCTTTCCTAAATAAATAATACCAATATAATTGTTATACATCTCACAAAGGCAGGCACGAGTTTGTATATCATAACGGAAAATGTAAAGATCCGGGCCTCTGTCTCAGGCTTATATTTTTAATGCTCATAAAAACAATTCAAGATAGTAAAACGCATATCGTAATTGCAAACATGACTGTATTTTACATATAATAACACGAATACCCAGGACGCATAATTGTTTTCTAGGTTTACTAAATTAAATATGTTGAAGCTCATTTCACTGACCTGGAAAATACTCAGTACTGCTTCAGTAGTACCGAGTATTGTCTAGCTCAGAGATGTATATGATTACATGATTTGCATGTAGAAATAAAATTACTCAAGGACATTTAAGCTTAACTATTCCGCTGTTATCGTGTGTCATTATTTATTCCTACTTAAACGCAGATGTTTGATTAGAGCAGACTATATTGCGGTAGTTACTATGAGAAAAAATCTCATATTGGCTTTTGGTACAAAATGCAATCGTTTGCATCACAAGCGGGGAGATAAATCCCTACCACACCCAGTGCCGAGACCACCAGGCCTCGTGGTTTCGACCTTGTTTGGTCTTGTCGGCGATGGACGCTCTACCGTTAGAGGCGCCAGCGATTCATCTCTCCTCGGCAATCTATACAATGACAGTACCGGAATAGACACTGACGATATTCATTGACAGTGCCAGAACAGGCGTCGGTGTCACAGTTAACCAGTTAGCTTCTTAAAATATATGCAATACCAATTCCTCATCCACAGTATGATTTTGATGACTGAATAAATATGCTTCCATGTATCTATCTATCTATCTATCTATCTATCTATCTATCTATCTATCTATCTATCTATCTATCTATCTATTTATCTATCTATCTATCTATTTATCAATCTATCTGTCTGTCTGCTTGTCTGTCTGCTTGTCTGTCTGTTTATCTATATATCTACCTACTTATCTATCTGTTTATCTACCTACGTACCTATCTATCTATCTATCTATCTATCAATCTATCTATCTATCTATCTATCTATCTATCTATCTATCTATATATATAT
>NC_068992.1:52689733-52694496 GCF_001194135.2 Octopus bimaculoides
ATATCTCATATCTATGTATGCATGTATGTATGTATGTATGTATGTATGTATGTATCTATCTATCTATCTATCTATCTATCTATCTATCTATCTATCTACATATATATATATATATATGTATATTTTTAACTATGTGTTTGTGTGTGTGTGTGTGTGTGTGCGTGTGTACATACGCACACGCTATGTAGTTAGTTCAACAACAATTTTTTATTTTATTATTACTTTTTTGCATTTCACTTCTAATATATAATTTGCTATTAATCAATGTTATTCTCATCATACTCTGATAATAAATGCTATTCCACTGACGTAATTCATGATCCATAAGTCAAGGACCGTTTATCATAAGACCAGAACTATTAGTCTTCTATCCACGTAATGAAATAATGGACAATACTTAATTTAATTAAATGCAAGCAAGAGCGTAACTTCAATAGCATGATATATTCGGATTTTGCACTTTAGTCAGGGGCGAGATTAAGTAATTGTAATATATTTATACAAATCACTCTACATATCAGAAACATTATAATAAACGCAAATCTGCTAAACTACAAAGTTTATGACTTTAGGCGTGGCTGTGAGGTAAGAAGCTTGCTTCCCAGCCACATGTTTGCAGGTTCAGTCACGCCACATGGTATCTAGGGCAAGTGTCTTCTACTATAGCCTCAGACCAACCAATACTTTGTAAGCGTATTTAGTAGACGGAGACAAAAAGAAGCTCGTCATATATATATATATATATATATATACATATATGTGTGTATCTTTGACTCCGTATTTGTCCCCCGCACCACCGCTTGACAACTGGTGACAGCGTGTTTACGTTCCGGTAAATTAGCGGGGCAAAAGAAACCGATTGGATTATTACCAGGCTTAAGCAAGTAAGTACTGGGGTCGATTAATCCGACAAACAAGTTGTTCCAGCATGGCCGTAATCTAATGACTGAAACGAGTGAAAAGAAAAAGAAAATATGTAATATACCATGTCCTTCTTTTACAGGTAATATAATAAAAGCAAATTTCTTGGAATCTTTTTCGTTTTTCTTCGGCATTTGGTTAAGGGCAGCTATTGAATTATTATTATTGTTGTTGTTGTTGTTGTTATTATTATTATTATTATTATTATTATTATTATTATTATTATTATTATAGACAAGCTTACATTAATAGATACACACATACATATGTACATTCATACATACAGATATACATACATACAGTCACGTGAATACAGAAATATACAAGCTAAATGTATATGTAGTAAAGTAATGCTGATATATTCATTTTTCGATGTTTTTACCGCTTACAATACACTGAGGCAAATGAAAGAGCATGCAAGACGGTACCTATGTATTCATATACATCCATCATGTCTGTCTGGCTGTCTCCCGCCAAAACTTTGTGCATACACACAAAAATATATATATAGATTGCGAGAGATATATACACACACACACACACACACGCGCACACATATATATATATATATATATATATATATATATATATATATGTACATACACTTATAAACACATACATATATTGATATATATATATATATATACATACATGCATGCATATAGATATATATACATATATATATATATATATATATATATAGAACATGCATATACATACATGTATACATACACACACATACACATTAATATCTCTAATAAATCATGAAGTCATATAAATATCTTGCCCAGACAAAAACACATTTATCATACATAAATCAGATATTTAAATCGTACACTTAGAAACATAAATTATGCATATATAGAAATTCGCATATATCAAGCGAAAACTATTGTCTTACTAACATAGAAATACACAATATATGCAAACAAAAATTACACACGCACACTTTAAAGATTTCCATGTGTATATATATATGTATATATTCGTTCATACATAATCATTTATATTTAGAAATAGATTTATATATACGCATGTGTGTGCATGTATTTGTATATGCATCCACGCACATAATACACGCACACACACACACACACACACACACACACACACATATATGTTTAAATATATATATATATGTGTGCGTGTGTGTGTATGTAAGTATAAACATAGAGAAACATATACAGATGCGTGCACACACGTATGTATATGTACATATATCTATATTTACATATATACATATGTATTATAAATATGCATATGTTTATATAAAGTTTTATATATATATATATATATATATATATATATATATATATGTACATATATATATACATACATATGCACACATATATATATATATATACACACACACACATATTTATATCTATATATATATATATAGGAGAAGAAGAAGAAGAAGAAGAAGAAGAAGAAGAAGAAGAAGAAGAAGAAGAAGAAGAAGAAGAAGAAGAAGAAGAAGAAGAAGAAAATGCGGGAGTGCCATTATAGCAGTAGGACGTTAAGTGGTCAAGTGACCTAAAAGTGGCTCGTTATGGATTAGCGGTGAAAGAAAAACAAAGTTGACCTCGATGACATTTGACCACAGGTTGTAAATACGGGGCGAATGCCGCTGGGCATTTTGCCCGGCTAGCTAATGATTCTGCAAGCTCTCCGCCTTAACTCAGATACAGTGATATTAAAAGGTATTCAAGTTAAAACCGTCCAATCATTTTCAGATATAGTTTACCGCAGACGACGCATGCTAGTCTGGTGAACATGTTTATAAGACGTCAGTGAATGATTTGCTATTCATCTAAAGTCAAAGATATTTTAGTTGACTGAAAGTATGGACTCCCTTAAGAGATCTTCATAAATTATGTGTAGCAAATTGTCTAGACAGTTAGGTTTGTACAAGGAGAAGACAACATAAAACAATTGACTATATTCTCAGAACACTAAAGACAATGGCTGTTAATTATCAAGATCAATTTATTTACTTTGTTTCATTTACCAGTGACATATCTTTGTATTTTCCTAAAAGATGACAATCACTCTTGCAGATGAGATATTTGTGTAAATTTAAGAACGGCAACATGTTTAATAAGACATGGTTATAATGCAAAGTATTCACAATGCATACCTATATACATCACCATATATATATATATATATAAATATACATACATGTATGTATGTAGAAACATACACAGACATCCCACCATGTATATATACACACGCTTAACACTCGCGAGAAAAGTGTTTGCCTGTTCGTTGTGAATTGGTGCAGTGGAGACTATTCTATCAAAGCGCGTAATACTGAAACACTTGAACGTCATGGACATGTGAGGCACCTCACTCAAATCTCATCCAATAGTAATGGACATCGATGTTTCGCCGTATTCGTGGCTTATCAATATCACGTAGCCGAAACGTTTCGGAGGTGAAACGTACCGCCACTCCGCATCTTATATGGATATAATGTAAAAACTATGTACCGGTATGCCCCGACAATGCTTACGTAAGAATATATTCAAATGTGAAATAGAAGCAGCGCTAGTGTAATAATCTTTCTCGACCGCACATACTGAATGCATATATACACATGTATGTTGGGAATAAATGAACATATTGGAATTCTTTTAAATTTTATCTTGTTTCTACAAATACCTTTACATGCACATAGATCTTGAAGGTTTTATACGTCCATACATTGATGCATCTGCACACTAATATCAGAGACGGAGAATAACTGGTAAAAGACAAATGCATGTAGCTGCTATGAACGGTAAATCACATTCTTTGATTTTCTAGAATATATAATGGTACCGACCATCAAAACACATCTGACAGTTTATTCGCTTAACACTTGTTTAATTTAGTTACTGTTATTCCAACCAGAACATGAACATTTCACTGGAGGTATACTGAACTAAAACACATGCTGTCGATTTGTAAATAGATTTACTTGATCGTGGTTGTAAGTTAATTATCTGCTCCATTGCCACAGACCTGAAAGTTGGCTAATTCCTGTTTAACACCAAGCTAATTCCAATACAAAAGATCTAAGAGCGAGTGCATCCCAGCCTTGACACCTCTTCTTTAGATTAGTTCTGACTATACAATCTAATGCTTTTTGCTTAGCCTGTAAGATGTGAGCTGAAGGATATGGTTGCTATAGTCATTCCATCATTTCGAGGCCTCATCGCAGCCAGCTACTTGGATTAATGTCAAATTACAAATTAGATTCGTGCAAATTCTTATGTAAGCTGTTGTTTTGCATTAATAACGTTGCAGTCAAGTGATCCCACGCCTGCAATGAACTTTATAAGTGATTTTTCTCTCCTCTCTTCTCAATCTCTTAAACTATCTAACTTTCTCATTATCGCCTTATCTCAGCTCCTCTGTTATTTGCTTAATACGTGACAGGTTCACTGATTACAAACAGGTCAAGATGATGAAGATTTGATCCTTGACTCACTGATCTTTTCAGGAAAGCTCTGAAATGGACAAACAAATAATGGAAGAAAGGGAAATACCAAATTAAAATGGAGTAATTTTAAAAAAGAATAACGATGACATCACACGATCAGTATTAACTCTCCGGAAATATTTCAGCTCTCGTGCATCACACACCATTTGAGATGATCAGAAATCAGCATTGTACTACAAATTGAAATCAAAAGTGGAAATAAAGCACTGAACGTAAAGGAAAAATTAAAAGGAAAACAAATGAAAGAAGTAAACTTTTTTATGATTTTATGATTTAAAGAAAATAACACCAAATCACCATAGTTGTATTCCAGAGTAAATAATGGCACTTTTTTCCTATACACCATATATAT
>NC_068992.1:52694634-52700975 GCF_001194135.2 Octopus bimaculoides
TATATATATACATATATACATATATGGTTTGAATTTATATGCTTTTACCAGTATACACTATCGATATTTGACATTATTTTCAGAGTGTTACGAACAAAACTTTTCATATTCAAGTCTTGAATAAAATGAAATTTACTCTATTTTATTCTGTCTTACTTTTCTTTGAAAACAAACTCAACAAAAATTAAACACACCGAAACACAACAAACATTTGGCAAGAAATAGTTAAAATAAAAGATTTAAAATATACAATTTTCCACCAAGCTGAATACAATTTTTGCAGTTTATTTGTCATTTATTCCTTGTTTGCTTTCGTAAACGTGAGAAAGAATAATTTCACAGTTTGCTATTTGTAAAGTGACTGTAGTTTGAAACAGTTACTTTTGAACGAACCAATTTTACACTCAGTTGAAGATATCTGTATAGAGAATATAGAGCTAAAATTGTTATGCAAATAATATAGTGAGTTAGTAATATCACTTAAACTGGCCATGATAGCTAGAAAACGCTTGAGATTTCTCATGCAAACACATATGTCCTCTCTGTCTTTCTTTTCCCATTTTCTCATTTAACTCTTATATACATAGTTTCTGCGTCCCTTTAAATGTTTATGTAACTATGTAAAATATATATGTGTAAGAGTGTTTGCGTATATTTGAGCGTGTATATGTGTATATATGTGTTGATATATATATGTGTATATACGTACATATATATATATATATATATATATATATATATAACTTACTACCATGAGCTTGCAATAAGTTTTACAATTCCTTAAAAGTTACACAACAATCATTGTTTATTCTAAATGACTAAATAATCATATTTAGAGTAATCACAAACGAACACACCATATTAATGACTATGTGTGCCTGTGTATGTGTGCGCGCCTGCGTGGGTGTGTTTAAACAGACACCACGTGGCATCAGAATGTTACTCACTTAAATCCTAAATTCAGAACAAGTATATACTTAATATATTAAGATAAAACTTACTTGGAGACAGTGCGTGGCGTTCGATCATATAATAACATAAATAATATATAAATATATGCATATATCCATACATATATGTACATACCTACATCTAGTTGTATACATACATGCATATATGGGTCCAGCACATCACAAATAACGATAAACACAATGAGAAACGAAAACATAAAGACGAAGACAGAAAACGAACTTTTGTTCGAAAAAAGTCTTCGTCTTGCATGTATGTATACATATAGATGTAGGTATGTACATATATGTATGGATATATGCATATATTTATATATTATTTATGTTAATAAATTAATTGCTTCACTCATGTTTATGCGCATTGTGCACACAAGGATTATTCCACACTTTCAAATAGGCTGTCTAATGCAAAATATATTATTTCTTTTGTATAAAAGTTTAATTTACGATTTAAGAAATGTTCAATATTAAATCTATGCACTGTCGATTTCATACGATGAATTAAAAAGTTAGATTTTTACCAATGCTACGGGACAAATATTTTATTTTGCCCCTGTCTCAAAGAAATAAGAGTTCGAATGCATACAATTCACGGATAAGGTTACCATTTAAATTGACATCGAACTGTAAGACAAAGCACAAAAGCAACGATTATTCTTGCTATATGCAAATGTCAGAATGTCCCCCGCCGAAATGCTCTAATGCGCATCAGTATAAAACTATATAATTTTCCCTCCACCTTAAAAAATTACGAATATAACAAACTAAAAACAAAATGTAAATTATCTTAATGAATTCGACTACAAATAATCCTGAATATTGACTACTCTTTTAAACGATTTATTTATTGGAGACGGCAGTTATATTCTATGACCTGCTAATATCGATTTAACGTGAATCTATTACGCGTTTTATTTTTGTAGCCTTTTGTTCAATTATGTTGATCTGCTAAAGATTTCACTAAAACAGAGATGTCTTCATCCACTCGAGACGGAAATAATTTCCTTTCTTAGAAATATTTCCAATGCTGCAAGGAAGACTGTAGACAGAGAATTTCGATATTATATTGTAATAAAATTGATGATTTCTTATTATCAATATGTTATCCTTTCAGGTTATTGTTGCTGTGTTGATGTTGATATTACTGTCATTGCTGTTGTTTTTCTTCCTCTTTTGCATTCGTGGCAAATAATATACTTCTTCTTGTTCTTCTTCTTCTTCTTCTTCTTTTTCTTCTTCTTCTTCTTCTTCTTTTTCTTCTTCTTCTTCTTCTTCTTCTTCTTCTTCTTCTTCTTCTTCTTCTTCTTCTTCTTCTTCTTCTTCTTCTTCTTCTTCTTTTTCTTCTTGGCTTTACTACTACTACTATCACCACAGCTAACAATGTGATCGCCCCAAATTTGCATTACCAGCCCTAATACTGCATATTCATCCTGCTTTTCATTGCGTGAATAGAGTTCTGACTAAGAACAGAATTATTTGGAAATATTGTATAGATATTGTTTAGCTTATGGAAAGCAGGCAGTGCAGCATAGGGAATGGCAGTGATGATTGAGTGGTTGCTAGAGCAGGGAGCAGTGCAGTAATATATCGAGTTGTTCTCGGAATGCTGGATTGGTCAGACAGCATGCAATAGAATATACGCAATAGAAAGAAAACCACGAGCTACAAATAAAGGGAATTTGGCATACGCTTTAAATATCTCACTCAAAAATAGTCAGAGTAGAACTAACGTGATTCCACACAGTTTTTCTTAACCCTATTACATTCAGAATACTTGGACTAACACTCGTCTATGAGAGAATATCCTTAAAACGTGTGCAATATATTGTTATCAAGCATGTAGACCGAAGTTGTGAAGCGAACATTTAATCACACAGACAAGCAGTGGCAATAATTAGTCTGTTATGCTGTTTATCTAATTCTATTCTAAGATTTTAAGCAACACCTGCTTTGCCAATTAACGTGTGACACTTGGCAAGTCACTACATTGAATTAAGTCCGTTTTAGTAGACGCACACTTCCTGATTTTATCTATACAAATCAGCTAACAATCACTGCGTGGATGCATATTTTAAATAATTCAGCTATTTTTGCTACAGTGTCAGACTATTGAGTTGATTTTGACATATCTTAGCTATTTCTAACTAAAAGTCTAAGTTGTTATCTCCTTTGCAGCTAGAATATATTATTTAGTAGGAATATGTTTTATTATCCGAAGTAGGACATTATCGCCTACTATATATTTTGAGTAAATAATACTTCATTTAAATGCGTAATAATTGTTTTCAAAGAATTTCTATTAAATACCAGTGAGCTGGGGTTTTTAACCTTATCTTCTACTCAATACATAAGTGTGCTCTACGTAAACATCGGTAACATAGTGGAAAGTACATACATACACGCACGCACGCAAAGTAAAAGAAGTTTAAAAAAACAAATATCCATATTAAAATATAATACAAACTATATCAACACGCGAGAGATGTATGCAATATATGCTCTCAAATATCAGTCAAATAAAGGAATAAAGTCAGTGGCTTTTGATCATAATTAATTCAAAATGAGTTCCCCTTTCTTTCTCCCCACCAATGTTCACACACACACACACACACACACACACACACACACACATTATATATACAGGGTGTTCAAAAGTATCTCCGCTGTGAATTTCTTTCATCCTGCGGAAATCAGCCTAGAAAGTGCTCACACGGCAGTAAAAAAGTTGAAAATGAAGGGTGACACTTTCAACATCTCTTATAAAGTTATTTAAAGTCTTGTAAAGTCTAATATATTCTTTTGCAGTGTTATACCATATTATAAATGTTTATTTTGCAATAAAATACTTACAGCGGAGAGACTTTTTGAACATTCTATGCGCATGTATATAAAGATATACACACACAATCCTATATATATATATATATATATATATATATATATATATATATATATATATATATATATATATATATGATTGTGTGTGCATATCTCTATATACATGCTCACGCGTGTGTGGCTATATTCTTCTATAGTAATTCACTTACAGAAGAAGATTAAATCAACTCTGGTAATATTTGAACCCACAAATCTTTTAATATGGAAATTCAGTAATGGAATGCATAAGTTTTCATCAAATTATCTATAAATGTATGTTTGTTTTATAATATAATATATTCAATGATTCAACGAAAATTAAATACATTTTAAACCATAAACTTTAAACTGCATGTCTGCTATCAATGAGAATGCAATTTCAAGTTTTTGAAACATACTTTATAAATTCCTTTAAATATTCATATATGTATTTTTTCTTTTTTCATATATTTCATAGTTTTATTGAATATCATTTCACGCGAAATAGTTTTAATATTTCTTTTGATCCAATCTTACAGCTCTTAACAATAGCTTTCAACTGCGAAACAGTAACATAATAAGATTCATGTTTTACTTCTCTTGGAAGATAATTTCCTGATTCAAGGCATATTAATTCCATTTTCCTTGAATAACTCAATTCTATTGTTATGCTGTAATTCATTTGTGTGTGTTGTTGCTGGAGACTTTATACATGCGTATTGATATCAAGGCTTAAGAGAGATCATATATTTCATATGTTGATAAGGATATCTAATGTCTTTAAACTTGTTTTATTTTAGCTTATTCAACACTCACTACATTTCATTATGACAAGGAAGTTGTTCTAAATGAATCTCACTATTATCTTTTCTATTAATTTGATTTAACACCCCAAGTAGAATTCACTCGTTTAATTCACGGCTTTTCAATTCCTCTCACCATTCTCTTGCAGTAAAAAGAAAAATAACAATTATTGCATAATACAACGAGATTAGTGGATAGCTGGGGATGATGTCGGCATTGAGATATATTACTAAATGAAGTAGCTTAAAATTTCAAATTTCATTCCTATCTGTAATTCTATCAGTTTTGATTTAAATAAATGGATCAAACAATAACACACGTCCAGACACATCGCAAAATTTTTGGTTGACCTGTGCATCTTTGGTTCAATCCAACGTAGAGGATTTTATTTAAGGGACCATCGATCTTCTCAGTATATATGAGCAATAATTCATTAATAGCCGAAGACTAACGAAGACCATGCATGTGATTACCTGATTTGGAGGCTGATACGTTTAATTATTGTAAAGCATTTAGAGATTTGATGGCATGACGTGGTGGAGAAATGTGTCGTATTAAATTCTCTCATTAAATAATCCTATATCTATTTTTACGTCGTCATATCTTATGTAATTAGATTCATAACTTTAAATTTGACAAAATGCAAAGAAACTAGTAGATTTCAAGTTTCATATTCCAAGTTGTCATTGTACATTGTACATACTCCATTATATATTCTCTTCGGATGAATTGAGATATAACATTTCAAACGAAACCATGCATGGGGGGGGGGGACTGTTAAACACTACAAGCACACTATACTTTGATTAATTCACTAAAGAATGAGCAGTACTGAAGCATAATATATATTTGCGAATTATTGGTAAGTGGTAACAGGAGAATTAATTCTCATGACAAGAGAGACAGCACAGGACAATCTAAAATATTAAAAATCTTTGATGTCGCCTCAAAAATCGAGTGGTAAACACTGCATTCAATTAAAAGTTTCTTACCTAGAATGATCATTAGAATTGGTGACATTGCTATCGGGAGTAATATAATAAATAATTAGAAGAAATTTAGAAATGTTAGAAGAAAGTATGTCTCCAGATCGGATACTTAATAGTTTTTTAATTAATGATTCTGTTGTAACTTTGATGGTAGAGAGAATATTCTCTTCGGTATTTAAAGAAGTATTTTAGCAAAAGTAGTAGCTAAACCCGAATAATATGGCAGATTTCACTAATTGATATTTTCATTATTTCCATTTCTATCAATGTGTTCAAGCACTTCAATGCTTATCATTACATTTTCCAGTAAACCCTTTAACATATAACAAACTTTAATATTTGCCCATTGCCAATGATCTTCGATAAATGATATATATTCCATAATAGACTCCAACGTATATCTTTTGTGCTGCTACATAGTCTACTTATGTAATTAATTGTCATTTACTTTGTGCTGGGAGGCATTGAGACCATGCAATGGGTTACATGTACAATCTATCAAGGCAGCTGCTGGGATGGCCCAACACACCAACAGGGCATGAGACAACAATAAGCTGACCAAGACCACACACACACACACACACACACACACACACACACACACACATATGTATATATATGTATATTTCTACTCCGTATGCACTGTCTGACCACCACATGTACTACCTTTGATCCATCATGGCGTCTGATGTGCTTTTTAAACATGAAAATGCATTGAAAAGAC
>NC_068992.1:52701112-52712979 GCF_001194135.2 Octopus bimaculoides
TATATATATATATATATATATATATATATATATATATATGAATAACGCCTGCACGTCAATTTCTTTGGCTTTAAAACACATGTGTGTGTGTATGTGTGTGTTTGTGTGCTTACGTTTGTGTATAAAAATATATATGTATTTAGTGTATATACACAGAAAGAAGGAGAGAGAGTGATAGTGATAGAGAGATATTATATACATGCAGTCATCATGAGAAAGCTGAGAAGTAATGAAACTAATGCTTTGGATTTTTGTAACACAGAGGCATTAATATGATATATAGCTTCTAAATTTCCTAAGAATAATGAAATGACATACTGCTTAAATCCCGCTAACTAGCTTCATCTTTTGTTCTCTAAAGCTGGAGAGTCAATCTCTGTTTCTGTAATTGATTTTCCAGTGCTGGAGTACAACGCAGAAAACTAGATAAAAAAATGTAAGCAGTATTTCATCTCACATTTTTAGGATAAATTCGAAGGCTTTCTTTTTATATTTGTACATAAATAAAGTAATAAAGGATACTGCTATTACTAGTTCATATGTGTGTGTGTGTGTGTGTGTGTGTGTGTGTGTGTGTGTGTGTGTGTGTGCGTGAGTGTATGTGTCTGTGCGTTCTTACACACTCATATATGCATATATATATATATATATACATGTGTCTGTGTTTGCATGTGTGAACGTATATATACATGTACATATATTCATGTATATATGCATACACATTTATACATACACACATGCTCGCACGCACACACTCACTCACACAAACACAAACTTATGTGTGCTTAAACACAGCCATACCTACTGCATAAGTATTACGAGTATCATCAAAGAAATCTTACATGAAATTCGATACCTTAGAAGTTGTCGTCAACCTCAATAAAAAAAAAAATTCTCGAGATCTGGGGATTGTTTTGTGAAAAGAGCAATGCGATTATACAATGTAAGCCTTTAGAATTTACAGGATTAATGAACAAGGTAGAGTCTGTGTCATGACATTGCTAATTACAATATTGAAATTTATGTCGTGCGACATCTTTTGACAACATTACAGCGACTATTTATGATGGTATGAATGATATTTTTACCGTTGTACATGTTGTTTCAGTTTTATGACACAACCTATAACATCTTGTTTTATTAATATGGAGTCATGTCCAAGCATAAAAAAAATATACGTGTAGTGTATTGTTTATGTCATAAGTTTTAGCTGATAAAATAAAGTGATGTATGCCATGTTTATAGTTGTAAAGCATTTCAGAAGTTTATGATAAACCGGATACAATGACAGGTTGTAACAACATAATAATAAGATAGACAGATAGAGAGAGAGAGAGGTGGGGACAGAGAGCAAGAGAAAGAGAGAGCAACGTTGAATTTAAGATAATTGAACGCAAAAATAGTGCCAGAGACTGATGTGTATTTTAGGATTATTCATGGAATTTTTCTTTTCTCCAGAAAACGAATTGAAATGAGCAAAACAGTTTTCCAAGTGTCTCATTACTGATAAAAACCAGGGAGAAATTTATCTTCCTTCCTGCAATCTAGAATGAATACTTGACATCGAGTAAACTCTGCTAGAATCACCCTAGAAACATTTGGATGTATTAAGGTGGTCGATCTATTATGCAAAATACTTATATTGAGAATAATAATCCGTGTAAGTTGACATTTTGAAATTGATCTGTAAAAGGTTATCGAGATTAAAGTTTGAATTCATCGAGAAGGATTTAACAGCCATAGATATTATATACTAATCCACTGAGCTTATGATATGTTTGAACAAGAGACGCATTT
Organism: Octopus bimaculoides; assembly: GCF_001194135.2. NCBI lineage: Eukaryota > Metazoa > Mollusca > Cephalopoda > Octopoda > Octopodidae > Octopus > Octopus bimaculoides. Next base: position 52,702,910 of record NC_068992.1, read on the forward strand.
AGCTATCCATTGTGTTCCTTTCATTCTGTTGTTCTTTTGTTCTTTTCGTTTGTTATATAAAGTAATAAATACATTTTTATAACCATATATTTCTAACTCAACAGAGATGATCAATTTAGATTATATACATACATAGATATGTAAGTACATGTGTGCGTATGTGTGTATGTGTGTGTGAGTGTGTGTGTAATATATTGAAATTTATTAAAACTTATATTCAGTTACATGTTAAATACCACTAGAAACAGGTAATATCTTCCCGCCATCCTTACATAAAATCGGGGTTAACCAGATTTCACCAACAAGAATTGGTCGACGATTGGCTATGTTAGAAGGCAGTGATCCGGTGTATCGATCAGCAGTATCGATTTCGAAGCCATGTAATTGTGAACTAAACTTCTTAACCGTATGGCCATTTTTACACGCATGTTCAGTTTTACTGACTAGCAAGGAGTAGTATGGTAAACCTCATTGTTATTCAGCTTGACCAGTTGAGAGCAATGCCTTTAATAACAATACTTACAGTTTGCAGAGTCTTGCAGGACACAATACTTATGGAGGAAGATTTAAGACTCCTTCATTTTCTTGTGTGACGTAGCAAGAACGAGAGAGAAATATATAGCACGTTTGTTGAGAGAAACAAGAGCATTTCAGAAACGATAGAAAAATCAGAAAAAATATATTAAACAAGACAGTGTATTAATGGATGTCATGAGTTGGTGTGTGATAATTTTTCACTTTTGTAGATGGCTTTTGCAAGAATGTTAGTAGTCTAACATACGCTCTGCATCAGAGAAGATGTTTTAACTTCTGCTCTGTCTTTGAGACGCGAGTTGTGTAATGTCTGGAAAGAACATATGATTCTTATTTGAGCCAACAATCAGTTCATGTAAGTTAAAGAAGAAAGAAATATCTCAGTACAAATATATTTCATATACTTTTACGTTTGTTAAAAATTGTAATAAATATAAATATATTATACCGTCTGCGACATATATATGTACTCATTATTCATTTTATCATAAAAATAATAAAATAGTTTTAGGCTTTGTTTAATGAATGTTTACTAGTAGATTGTTATATTTAATGACAATATTTTATTCACATTTGCAATATATAATGGCCACCCTTTACCTTCACCATAAACCTTAATCTTCACATAACTATTTTATCCCATCGCGGTTCTATTTGCTATGCTACAACATTTCAAGTCTTTGTGTTATCATGTTTAATTAAAGGTAAGAATGCAACAGAAGAATATTAGGAATATCTTGCAAATAATAATGTTTCACTTTGCTTTTGAGTAATGAGCAAACTATTAAGCTTAAATAATAGGTAAATGTATATTCCTCATCTGGTAAATATATGACACGAGGATTACTTATTGCCAATGAAGACTCACAACGGATATTTCGGATTATGGATTTTTAAATTGGAAACATATATATGCGTCTTGTCTAGAAAATAATATAGAATATATATATATTGAAACTTAACTTCAGTGTGACCAGAGGCCTTAAGTAATCAAAAGATCCTAGTACAAGAAAGTAGTACAAGAATAACTACTACTACTACTACTGCTGCTGCTACTACTACTACTGCTGCTGCTACTACTACTACTGCTACTACTACTACTACTACTACTACTACTACTACTACTACTACTACTACTACTATTGTCGCTGCTGTTGCTTCTCCTGCTACCGCTGCTCATGCTTCTACTACTACTGCTACTACTACTACTACTACTATTACTGAACTCAATCGAAAACCTTTCAGAGATAATTATGAGGGATCTGTTACGTCATTTTTATGGTTTGAGTTGAAGATTGACCTGAACATTATCATTGATTTATCTGCTGTCAATAAAATATGATACCTATCAAGAGCTGTGGATTAAATCGACTATACGCATCTTATAAGCTCGGGGTCGTTGGACGGTAACAGAATTCATGGATTTACACAGTATGTTGAGTTAATCCGTAAAAAATTAGTTTTCCACACTTTTCTATCGTAACATTTAAATCTTCTTTATAAGTGATTCATTAGGCTTTTTCAGGAAACCAACTTGTACAATATTGGGAGTTTTAAAAAGAAAATTAATAAAGAAAGCCATTTGGATTTAAATATTTAAAGATTTTCAATGAAAATTAACAATCTTGTTAGAATATTATAGTCCAAGTTATGCATTAACGGATAAATTATTCAAAAAGTCATTACTGAAATACAAATTTTACATTTGCTTCTTGGATAAGAAGAGAATGTGTAAAAGCATTTGGTAATGTTTAAGGAGTGGTTATGACATTTTCCATAGTGTTTGTAATAAATAAAATAGAAAGAATTTTTTAAACAAATATTAATACTTTTCTAAAAATTGTTTTTCTTCTAACTGAACAGAAATAATAAGGATTTCAAAAAATAATAAAGGAATAGTTTGAAAAAGAAATGAAAAATTTCAAATATAAAATTTCAAAAAGAAATCAAATAAATCTTCTCTAAGAACAAAAAGGAAAATATAAATAAAATATGTATTTTTCAAGTAAAATTATCAAGCTGGTTTCTTCGCAGTGAAAATTAGTTTTGTATAGACGTCAAGAATAAATTCAATGCAAAAGATGATACACAAAATTATTATGATGGCGACGTCGATGATGATGATAATAATGATGTGGATGATGTTGAAGATGATGATGATCAAACAATAAGTATGACGACTTTATTATAAAAAAAAATAAATCAAGTAGAAAACCTTAAAGGCGAAACGTATAGCTAGTCTTATTTATAGTTATTCAAAACTATGATATTCGCTCTTTAAATATATCCATATATAAAGAAGAAACTAAACCAGGAACTTACAATACCTGAAAGAAAAAGCAAAATGAGACAAAAATAACGTATCCACATATATATCTTGTATATATATATATCTTATATATATATATATATATATATATATATATATATATGATGCAAAAACATTAACTTCAATCAGATTGAAGAATTTGATACTTCAACTTGTTAGGATTTGGTTACAAACCATCTGATGGAATATAATTCAGTAAGTGTTTATTCTGGTAGAAAGTTACAGCCAAGGACGGAAAAGAAATCACACACACACACACATACACACACACACACACACACACACACACACACACATACACACACACACACACATACACACATGAAAACATGTATAACACCATATAGTTTACACTATTGATTTATGTTCTGATTTATATTATGCTGTGATATGTAATGATGCTATTTAGCGTTTGCTTTTACGTCTCTGTTTTTAAATCTTGCAAATACATAAAAGATTTTAAAAGTCAAATAATATTTTTTTTAATCAATGACGACAACATTCTATGAGACAAGATGTACTTTATTTTATTTCAAATTATTTTTTATATCGGGAATCTTAAACGACTAAAGGAACATGACACTGTATAACAAGTTCCAATGTTAGTAGCTCATATCCATTCATCGACATTGACTTTGTTCCGAATGCTCCTCTACTATCTAATCTACCACTAAAAATAAATACTGTAAGTATGTACGATTTACGAAGGGAATCAGAATAATAACAGACCTACACGTTTTTTGTCATTATTATCATTCAGGAATCGAACTGGCAGAATAGCCAACGCGCCGGACAAAATGCTGTTCCGGCATTTCCTCTGGCTCTTTACGCTTTCAATTCAAATATCACTTGCACATTTAGCTCGATGTAATTGTCTTGCCCTTCCCCTAAACTTTGCTGGCCTTGAGCCAAAATTAGAAAGAGTTATTATTGATATTGGTAGCATATCGGACAAAAGGCCAAGCTGCATTTATTCTATCTTTTGACGTTCTGAATCCAAACGACACCGAGATCGGCTCTCACTATTTGGAAGTCGATAAAATAAGCACCAGATAAGTACTGGAATAATAATAGGGTACTAACTAGTTTGAGCATAACGTAAACCAAAATAAGTATGTAAGATCGAGTTGTGTAGTCTATTCCCCGGGTACGAACAAATGGTGAAAAATTTGATTTGTGTAATCCCTGAATAGTTGGTTAAATTAAAAACTATCCAAATTAATTTTTGGATTCTTACTCTCGATAATGGATATACAGTTGTTAACCCAACTTATTCGCATTTCTAAAATCAAAGTATAGATGACTGGGTTTTCAAGAAACATTTACCACGATTTAATCAACATGAAGCAGTGTGTGACAAAACTGAACTTTGGGATCACAGATACAGCTTAGAGCGAAGACGAGGGAAATGAGAATTGTCCCCAAACTGACCTGAAACTCGGAAGATGTTAATGACTGAGTCGAAGACGGTTCGGTTTGAACCCGAAGTGCAAAGACCGGGAACAGTAAGAACTGCAGAGGGGCTGAAAGTGATTTGTAAGGAATGACCTAATCAAGTCTGAAACATGACAAAGAAATATCATAGCAGCTAATCAGAGACATGTCATTTGCGCAGAATGGCTAAGTTATTTACTCCTTGAATGAAGCACTTTGGTTGTAAATAATTGTATATTTTCACCATGAAAGTTCGCCAGTAGTTCTGATATGAAGTATATGGAGAGACTTTGAGATCAAATAGTAAGTGGTTTCTAGGTATTGCTAGAAGTGATTAGCTTAAGATAGGAACTAAAAAAACAGTTTTTCAGAGTTTGGTCGCTTGAATAGTGCAATGCCAGCTTTGAAACATCGGGTGGTATATAAAGTGAGTTAATAGTATTTTGAAGTGAAACGAGTGTATTATTTTCGTAGAAATCTGTTATTAAAAATGACAGATAACATGACAAGGTTGACAGTTACAATATTTAATAGAATATTGATCTGAGTTCGTAAGGCGTGACAAGGTAAGATACAACCGGTTCAATGTATTAGAAGAGTTGGAGACTGCAAAATTAGATTTTAAAAACTGATGGGGACTCTTGGCTGGGAGCCAAAAACACAGGTGCAATTTGATACGCCAGGTAATATGAAGTGTGTGTAGTCATTGACGTCTATGAAAGCTTTTATGATATGATAAATATATTGCAGTAAATATTAGTCAATCACTGCTGCAAAAGAACTGATCTGTGTATTATACATACATACATACATACATATATATATATATATATATATATATATATATATATATATATATATATATATATATATATATGTGTGTGTGTGTGTGTGTGTGTGTGTGTGTAATAGAAAAAACCCAATGGAGGACAATAAAATATTCGTACAGATACAGGATACAAAGGCGGACAGGAAAAACAACAATTAGAGGGACATGAAAAAAAGACCAGGTTATTCGTGGTCTTCTTTGTTTAGTCAAGTCCGCCAGGCACACACACACCCACACATAAGTACTCACACATTAACTACGTAGCTATGATCAAATAATTGTGCTTGTTTGTTTATAAGCAGCTTAGACAAACATAAACAAATACATTATTTATTTCGCTCATATCAACTTGTACATGGTACTATTATCTTATAAATGTTCGCTTTAGAATATTCGTGGAGTGTATTATTGAGGAAGTGATTTCCTTATTAATTACTTTCCTTTGACTTCCCATTATTTTCTTTTCGTCAGTCACGCAGAATAGTTAGGTTTCCTTCGTCTCCCGCGAATGAAAAAGAAACACTTGGCTTCACAAATGAGGAATTTTAAAGATATCTATATCATTTCGCTTCTTGTTTTGAAAAACGAAATTAACAGTTAAGCATAAACAATGACACAATTCTAAACCAAGATTGCAATAAAACAGCCTATCAACGAAGGTACAACTCTATATTACATTTCTATTCGTTGTTAGCCGGCAACAGGGATAACATTTTGTAGTTTGGTGGTACGAGAGATAACATAATGTGTAACAAAGGATCGAGTGAGGAGTTCGCAATAATAGTAAATTTTATCGGTGGCTTATGCTACTAGAACAAAACATTGCACGGAATACTGTGAGGATGTGTTATATTCAAGGAAGGGTATAACACACACTGTTGAGATAACATTGCATCATTGAGCTCAAGAACGTAATATTTACGTATGCACTGCATACGCAATTATTGACCTGTGTGCAGTTTTTATTCCTCTACCATTTGCCATGACAAAAAGATTTTCTTGATTTTCTGTTGAGAATTTACTACTGGACTATGTAACTAAGGTCTTCGTTATGTCGCTATTAATATCATGTCTAATTTAGGTTGTTTGTAGTTTCATATGAGCCAGAAGCGTAACTGCGCATTTTCGGCTTAGTTTTGTTTATGTGCGGTATAGTAATCTTTACTGAAATTGTTTCATAGGAAAGCAGGCAGGTAGGTAGGTAGGTAGGTAGGTAGGTAGGTAGGTAAGTAGGTAGGTAGGTAGGTAGGTAGGTAAGTAGGTAGGTAGGTAGGTAGGTAGGTAGGTTGGTAGGTAAGTTGGTAGGTAGGTAGGTTGGTTGGTTGGTTGGTAGTACTTTACACTAAACATATGATTAAAGCTTTCAAAGTAACAGATGCTCAAAATGTTAACATGGTCAGTGAAATATGGATTCATATTGATGTATCGGGAATGCGTGTATTTACTGATTATTTACTGGGTAAATGTATACACACTTCATTTGAGAAAGTTGTCTGTTCTATGGTGAAAGAAAATGGTTGCCATTTTGAATTGCTAATATATGTTAAATATTGTCAATAAATACAACATTCAATCTAGAACCGAAATCTAACACTTATTTTATAATAAAATGAATAATGAGTGAATATATACACCGCAGCATATGACGTGTTGGAAAAAAATAATTTGACTTTGTTGTTGCTGTTGTTTGGACCGTAGTCAACTCTGGCCAAACAGGCAAATAATAGAAAGCCGTTCCAGCCATGCTGTATCTAGCATTCATTAGTGATATTTTTCCATACAGTAAAGCTGTATGTAGCATTTTAGAACATGTATTATTGATATTAGTGAGAAGTAGAGCGATCTTACCGAGGTTTTCTCATTTATTTGAATGTGACACATGTGAATATAATGTCATGATTAAAAGTTTCGCGTTGGCATTTAAATTTCTAAATTAAATTGCTGATACAAAGCACATTGAGTAGATTGCAGGCTTGGGATTTATTGAACATAAGGAAATATGTAATTTAATATATTTTGTTATATATGAAGTGTGCAGTTCCTAATTAGAATGTAATGAAGCTGGTGAATTAATTATTTTACAGAGTTTCTGATAGCGTGTATATATATTCTCTTGTCAGAGCCAAATTTTATTTGTGCAAAATATTATGCATGGGCTTCATTTATTTCTAGTAGCTGTTGCATTTTTAGTATTTTGTTGCCTTCAACATTTTAATCACGTATTTAGTGTAAAGCACTACCTACCTACCAACCTACCTACCTATACACGCCCCACACATATATATATACATAATGCAAAAGAATAGGGATTTTAAAACCGGGAAGGTACCTTCTTAGCACCCTTATAAAGTCCACACTTAACTAACAATATTGAATTACAGGAAATATTTAGAATCATTCAGAATAAACACTGATATAATACTCCTTTCCATTGTTAAATCCTAATTTCGCTTCAATGTATTTTATGCAGAAATACAGGTAAGCTGGGCGAAAAGCTTAGCAGCATTTCGTCTGTCTTCTGAGTTGAAATTTCACCGAGGTCGACTTTGCCTTTCATCTTTCATTGAGGGAGTGTGATATGTTGAGTCGATGACCCAGTCTTTTTATTCTATAACTAACATATATATATATTCATACATATATATTAGTTTGGTCGATTAGCCTGTATCATTTTGTCAGTGCTCACTGTAAAATTCCAGAGGATAGTGACTTTTTTACCTTCAACCACTGGCTCAGGATGATCTTCATACCAGTAAGCAAGAGTAGTGCTTTTGTAGTGTTCACGTATTTTCCAATACAAATACTCTCCTCCCTTATTGTGGTGATTTTTGTATTCGCTTGGTGTCAGCAGAGGAAATTATTATTATTATCATCATTATTATTATTATTGTTATCATCATCATCATCATTTGGATTCGACAAAATGCATTTTGTTTCTCCTTTATTCGGTGCACTTACCGATTCATAGCAGGTTGCAACAGACAAAAACATTATAATTAGGTATTGTTCATTATTCAGATAATTTACAAAATTAAGAATTTAGATATTGTTCATTATTTTCTAGTGCGGATTCATTACAATTCATGATGTGAGAAATCAAAGTGCGAAAGCCATTTGCATGCTGAGCACGAACGCCCCAAAATTAATTTTCCGTTTCGTTGTTTCCGCTCGCATTTCGTGTTATCATTTTTACCAATTAATTTGTCATTTCAAGGATACCCTTTATGATTCTTCTTCTTCTTCTTCTTCTTCTTCTTCTTCTTCTTCTTCTTCTTCTTCTTCTTCTTCTTCTTCTTCTTCTTCTTCTTCTTCTTCTTCTTCTTCTTCTTCTTATTATTATTATTATTATTATTATTATTATTATTATTATTATTATTATTATTATTATTATTATGTACAGCGTTCGCAAAGCAAGTATTTGCTTCATTTTGCAAAATGAAAATTTAAAATTAACGGAAATATCAAAATTATATAGAGGAATGAGAAAATGTAAACAAATTCTTTTATTAGAGAAAGAGAAAAACTACAGAGATTATGTTTTTTTTTTTTAAATTACAAAACCGGGAAACTTTTTCCAGCATCTCTGTCTTTAAATAGTTATATATACGCTTGCAGAGGAAGGAAACTTTTGTCACACTCTCAGTGAATTTGAGTGTTTCTTTCGTTATTGGGATTGGCATTTGTTCAGTTTATATTCAAAATGTTGACGATATTTCAGTATTCTTTAAGTATAACATGCTTATCCATTTCTACCATATTTTATGCTTTTCTGATACAATGTGCTTCTAAACATTAAGGTATAATTTTACTTCTGAGATTTCTGCATTTTATACCTCATGAGATTATATTGCTCGCAAATACATGCAAACATATTCATACATATATATATACATATATATGTATGAATATGTTTGCGATTCCATTAGTGCTGCCTTCGCATCATCCTCAGCATCTCCTGGAGTGACGTCTTCAGTAACATCGAGGTTTCAAAGCAGGTGAAGGTTACCAAGCAACTCTGCTGAAGACACACCAATTCTGGGCACGATATGTTACCACGTTGGAAGACCATCGACTTCTCAAAATCACACTGCTTCGTGAACTCTCTTCTGGTCACCGTGATAAAGAAGAACTAAAGGAGGGTTATGCAAACTCCCCAAAGAAATCCTTCGGTCGGCCACACTGATTACCGCCAGCGTTATCTTTCTGTGTTAATCGTAGAATCTGGTATCTTCTTATCCTCCGGGCAACAGCTTCCTTTTGGAGACACCAACAGGGCCATCTTTGCACAAAAAGGAACAAAGAAGAAGCAATAGGACACAACATCCAGCTCCCTAATCACCCTGACATTCCATGAAATATCTGCAGTCGTGCCTGTTTGCTTCAAATCGGATTCGAGCTGCATAAGTGAGATCACAACAGACGTTGAAATTCTCCTTCGTAAATCTTCGCTTGCGCAGCATAGAAGAGTGTATAGTGCAACTAAATTAACTCAGTGTAATTTCTTAGATACTTGCATGAAATCACATTTTCCACGGCACGGTATTTTTGCATGTATACATACATGCACAAACGCACATACACACGCACACACACACGCACAAACAAACAAGCACACACGTATATATATAATTGTATGTATGTATATGTATATATGTGAGAGTGTATGTAAAAGGGTGCATATGTATATTTTCCTATGTTTCGCTCCAACCGTGTAAAATTGTGCAACGTGCTGGATCATTTAATAGCAACGGTAGATAGCATCGGTGATTTAGCTATTCGTTTATTTACCAATATTTGAACGTACCAACGTTAAATATTTTGATATTTATTATTGACTAAATCTCTGCCAGCAGAAACGCATTTGAATGACTGCTTCCAATGTTCGATTTCTAAATGGAATTATATACATAGATACATAGATACATAAATGCATACATGTATATA
>NC_068992.1:52713091-52718273 GCF_001194135.2 Octopus bimaculoides
ATATATATATATATATATACATATATATATATATACATACAAGCTAGTCTTTAGAGGAATATACTGCAGTAGGTGACAGAAGGAAAAGAACTGAAAGACCTATTCGTTAACTATGCACAACTGCAAAGATCAAAAAATCAATTTGAAATACAGGTCATGTGAATATTTGGTTTGTGTTTTATATTCTTGATGAAATCATGAAGGAATCATTGAGAAATAGAACTTATAGAAATATAACTAAACTTCTTCTCACTGAGTCTTGCAAACAGCATTAAATTCTTTTCTTTTACTTCTCTTTAATTTGATATATACGATTTTATGATTTTATTACACATTTCAGGAGAGGTAAACATGGTAAACTTTCAGATGGAACAGAAATCGTTATTTAGCGCTTGAATCCTTTATTTCCTTTTCACTTCAATTTCTTTGCCATCAGTTTTATTCACACACACAGACACACACATGTATATATATCACAACATGAAGTTGAGATTATTTCTATGCAATTTCTTTCTCTCTTTCCCTTTCATTTTGTTGTTGGTATGTATATATTTTCTCCTAGTTAAAAACTGGAAATAAAAGTAATGTGAAATGGCATGTTGATCTATATGAAAGGAAATGTACAAAATGGAGGAAACCATTTTGATGTTGTACTTATTGATGCTTTTTCTTCGCTATGGACAAATATGTTTTCTAAGATTATTAAATGTTTGTATGAACCCATTAATTCTATAACTGAAAGAGATCGGGAAAGAAAACCATAATGAAGAAACACTTTTTGAAGCGCTTAGACGAATACACCTATACCAAGGACGAGCATATATATCTAGTTACTTCAAAGAAGTTATATGCAAGAGTATAAAGCTATAACATACGTTATCAATTCTAGTAGAACGCAGGGGAATTGGTTGATGACCTTGGTTTCTGAGACTATTTATACGGATGAAAAAATCAGAATGGATTGTAAATATGTTGGGTTTTTTTTTTGCCAAAAGCTAAGCATAATATAGCGATATAAACTGCAACAGCACAAGTGAAAATAATTATAAGAGAAAGTACTCATCAAAGGACGGAAAATGTTCTCAAGAAAGGACATTACTAGAAAAGTGAGAGGAAAGTAGAATAGTGGGAAAAGTAAATAAAGCTTTAAATTGACTTAACAGAATCAATGAAAAATTTTCTTCATCTATCGAATGCAATATGAGCAGAAAGTACTCTGGTGACATCGAATGGATCCGGAAGGAAAAGAGAATTGTGAAGTAATTATATACAGGACTAAGTTATTTCAATATCCATTTCGTACTTAAACGGAGTGAAATAAGTTTTGCTATCTACATAAAAACGATGCCACAAATGAATGTGCTTGCGCTGCACACGCACACGAGTAGCCAAACACCATTTATATATATATATATACATATAAAAATGCACAAGTATAAACATACATATACATACATGCACATACATATATAGACAGATAGATAGATAGAGATAGAAACATATATATATATATATATATATATGGTTGTATGAATATATATATATTTAATTCAAGTATATCAAGTGTGATGACGTAAAGTAATAGCTGCATGCAGTTAGAGCTGCCTAAATCCCCTACTTGAACTGCAACCAAAAGCAAGGATGCTGCGCAATGACGATTGGCTGCATTAGGTAAATTATCGATTGAGCAGGTACATGCATAATGGCATAATAACATAAACGGTTGCTTATATTATGACATCTTCAAAATTGATGGTTGTGTTATTACACGAGTTTAGATCATGAGAAGGATGTAACTAAATATGGAATAATGTCTTTTACAGCTGTTTCAAGAATTGATGCGCAGATGGAGCTTCTTGTGCAGAAGAAACGGCAGCTATCCTTATAGCATCAACCTTGCTTCATCATCGCAGAAATAATGAAATGCAGCCTCAGTAGAAAGCTTTGATTAATTACTATTGTGGAGTAAGGTAAAGAGAAGCCGTTAAAATTAGGGGCAAATAAAATAAAGTCATTCAAATGTGAATAGAGAGACACTAACAATAATGTCAAGTGACAGATAGCTGAATTTCTGGAATTGGAATAAATACTAAGAAGAACGGCCAATATGTATGTATGTATGTTTGTATGTATGTATCTATATATATACATATAGACGTACATACAGACATACGTACATACATACATACGTACATACATACATACATACATACATACATACATACATACATATAAGCCAACAGCCCGAGATGAGGTGCAGACGAGGGCAGTGGGATCAAACTCTCTTACACGCCATGAGGGCCAAAAACTGGGGTAAAGGCGCATAGAGGAGTGGTGATGTCAAAGATCCGTAGACTGACGAGATTTTGGTCAGCCCAAAAGTGCCACACAGATAGACTGAGCAGAGAACCATGTGTTTGGGAAGCAAATTTCTTACCAAACAGCCACCTAAGTATGTATGTATAACCATGTTATTGATACTATATCGCTTAGAAAATGAAAACCAATAAAACTGGAAGTAGCATAGATGAGAGTAAATTAATTAGGAACGTGTGGAATTGTGAAGGTGCTTCTTTGTCGAGAGGGAAATATATACAAGACTAGTATCATTTTCGAGCGTCGAAATAATCATTGTAATAGTCTAGTAATTTCAAAATTCATAAGAAACTCCACTACATCCATCTACCTACCTACCTACCTACCTACCTACCTACCTACCTACCTACCTACCTACATACATACCTACCTACCAACCTATCTATCTATCTATCTATCTATCTATCTATCTATCTATCTATCTATCTATCCATACATACATACATGCATACATACATATATGCATACATACATATATATATATATATATATATATATATATATATATATATATACAGAGTGAGAGAGAGAGAGAGAGAGAAACATATATTGTTATCTATATATATGTGTGTGTGAGTGTGTATGTATTGGTATATGTACATATATATTGGTATGTTTTTGTGCGTGTGTGTGTCTGTGTGTGTGTGTGTGTCCGTGTGTCCGTGTGTCTGTGTAAATTACTATTTCATCCCACGTATATTCTTGGATAGTCTTCCCACATATTCAAAGTACCTAGAAATAATAATAAAAGAAGCGGTTGAGGAAAGTATTAAATTCTTGAAGGCAAACAATAGCTTGTTTGATGTTGAATATTTATTGTTCGAAACGATGGAACAATGCTACCATGTACTTAAGATTTGTTTGGAGCAATATCCAAGGGATAAGTTACTACAGAATGTTTTCTGAAAATGCGATCTTGTATCGCACTTAAAGAGGCGAGTTGCTTCATTTATCTAAGTAATTCCTGCTATTTGCCTTAGAACTCTGGGGTATTTAATAAATCATTATTTTCCCGATGGCAAAACTGTGAAAAATCGTAAATATATACTTTTAATCTAATCACAAATTTGACATTTTCCAAGTTAAGCATCATGGGGCTTTGAAACCAAATTAAATTCTATGAAACTTACATAAGATGCGTTTCTCCAAATATCAGTATAGGAAACGGTTCTGCAATAGTGTAAAACTTGTGGGAATTCGTTCCTTGATATATACCAAATTCTTCAATTGCCTGTTGTATAGCTGTCTTTAAATTTTGGCACATCTACACGATCAAAAGCATGCGCACACAAACACACAAACACACACGCATGCACACAACACAAACACATACAAACACACACACACACAAACACACAAATACGCACACATTCACACACATGCACACACATGTAAGTATGTGTATTCTGATATATATAAGGTTTTTTATACACACATATATATGTATGCGTATGTACACACACACGCATACATACACACACCTATATATATATATATATATATGTGTGTGTATGTGTGTGTGTGTGTGTGTGTGTGTGTATATGCATATTTCCATACATGCATACATATATCTGTGGATGTTTGTGTCTATACGGATATACATACAGACACACATGTATATATATATATATATATATATATGTGTGTGTGTGTTTGTGTGTGTGTGTGTGTTTGTGTATGTGTGTGTGTGTTTGTGTGTGGTGTGTATGTGGTGTGTGTGTGTTGTGAGTTTGAGTGTACGTGCGTGTGTATTGTCCCATAATTATACACTTACGCACTCACACATACATATATCCAGTGAAAGAAAATAACCAAACAAAAGAAGGCAAGAAAAGTTTCTATTTCAAATCACAGTGGTAGTATTTTATTAGATTTATCTCCTGCAGGCTATGTACAGTACGCTGCCTGCTAAAAGGAGAAGGAATAATACTGGCATTGAATATACGTAGGTATAAATAATCAATTTTAGCAGCAACCGTATCAATTTTGACCTTCTCGGTATTACAGTAACACTATCGGAGGGAAAACAAAGCAGAATATATGTGGTTTATATTGTAGGTTATTTCATGTGTACTTCTGTGGATTTAGAGGTAAAAAAATCTCTGATATCTATTGATATCTAGAATAATGTCACTTGTAGTTACGTTGATGTGATCCTATAATAGCCCTCCGGTCCACGTGCTACGTTGGGCCGAATAAAACATGGTTTACTACTGTAATAACTGCTTAAAGCGCGTCAGTTGTATTGTTGAGGGGTTTTGATTATAGAACACAAGCTTAGGCATTCAAAATTACATTATGCCACTTCGTAGTGAAAATGCCATTTTTGGTTCTATCCCCTGGTTTATAATGCACTTCTTTTCTACAAAATGTAAAATATTTTAGAATCAAAGAGCCAGTTCACTTGGATACTAAACAAAGAATGAAAATAACAAGACCCCTGTGTTAATATGTATGTATGAACAGAGGGATCATGTTATATTTAGTTTGTTTTTCTTTAAGAATGTATTTGTTTTCTATTTCGCGGTGAAAGATTTTGAAATACACAGTGATTTCAGCTACAAATCACACATATGAGTTAACTCACAGACCTGTAAAAGATATTCAATATCAGAAAAAAAAAAGACATTCCACATATAGATAACATTACTAAAGATTACAGAAAGTTCATAGCACGAAATGAAGCTAACATCTTTCCTTTTCGGGGATGTTTTTTTTCTGTGAATCTAACAACTTATATGTTAACCTATATAGAAAAATAGGTATTAAATCTGTATCATCATATATATATATATATATATATATA
>NC_068992.1:52718301-52719443 GCF_001194135.2 Octopus bimaculoides
CCGATCTTTGTTTTGCAAGATTATTGATGTGAAATCGTGTGTTGAAACAGATATTGTTGTATTTGGGGATGGTCATGTTGCCAGTTTAGCCAATAAAAACACCCGAACAATATATTTGGTGTTAATTTGCTTGAGGTTTATTTTATTTTTTATATTAATCGTATTTCGGCCAGAGTTCTTTCGTCACACTTCTGTGACCTCATCAGTGGTTCTTTTCTTCCTCCTTTCTTATTTGTGTGTCTTTGTTTACTAATGATCAGCCATTTTGTATTACAAAATGGTTGATCGTTAGTAAGGAAAGACATATATATATATATATATATATATATATATATATTGTTTCAATTGCATTAACATATACATATACATACGCAAACGCACACACACACATACACACCCACACACACACATACACACACACACATATATATATTTGTGAAACATAACGTGTCTTGTATGGCACAAAAGTGCAGAGTGGGCTATAGTAACTGTTATAATTTAATTATTCATTGTCTGATATAAAATATAACAATACTTCGGAATATAAAAATTCCTTCTTCAGTTATCGCTAGGAATTCGTCGAATCACTGCTATAATCGGTTTGCCAACGTTTACTCAATATCTTTTTCGGAAGCGTCTCTGCGGAGGTCTTACGAAGCTCTTTCCGGAATTCCTCATAAAAAGTGCGTGGGGGAGGCCATGTCTCAAACTCGTGTGTGTAGGCACAGCCACAGCGCTGCTTCTAGGGTATGTATTATACATGCAGTTTCGTTCTCATTTTTATGATGTGAACATGTTATTGTGCCATTCAAGACACGCTATATTTCACAAACAATACAAAATGCTTCAAGTGAACTGCAATACTCTCATATATATATATATATAAGAATTTAAGGATTGGAGAAAACGCATGTTATAATTGCATATATATAACGTATATATAACAATTATAACATGCGTTTTCTCCAATCCTTAAATTCTTAAATATACTCAAATACCCAAAATTTCAAGGAGTTCCTGCCTTAAAAACAGGAGCTAACCACAATTATTTTGTGTTCTTTGCTACATTGGTTTCTATTAACCCATTTATTCTATCAGAAGAATTTTTATTCATTAAGATACAAGAAATACACATAATTATA
>NC_068992.1:52719507-52723674 GCF_001194135.2 Octopus bimaculoides
TAAATATATATATATATATATATATATATATATATACATATATATATATTCATACACACACGCACACACACACACACACATATATATATATATATATATATACACTTAATATTAAAATGAATAATATGTACAGAATTTATGTCAACTCAACATTATCAAGGTAATCTAATTTGGTGAAATTCTAAGTGAACATCTGAAACAATTTTACCTGCTAAAAGACCATAGCTAAATGAAACGCCAAACCAAATTTAACTTTAGGCGTTCATTCATTCAACCACGAAGAACGTCATTGGATAACTAATTTAGTTTATAAAAATGCAATGTAAATAATACCATACTAATACCATATTATTTGACAGTTTGAAATCTACATTTTAAAAAAACCCAACGCAGAAAACGATAATATTTATCTACGAACATTGATGACTTCACTGGATACCTAAAGAACAAAAAGTACAGACAAGAATTCTATGTTATGTTTAATAGATAAGTAAAGAAGAAAAACTACGGATAATAATTCTAAGTAATGCTTAATAGAAATGTATATACTTTACGTCGCAATAATTACGTACCTACTTATTTATTCAATGCTAGCATTGTATCCCGGCGTTGCCCGAGTATTATGACCTCTAGCGACATTGTATTGTCTCTCTGTTATGGGCAGAAAAGGCACACGATGTGTCTGAAGCAAACAACTCTTCTTTATAAACATGTTTTTCGGTCATTTTGTGATGAAAAATAATGAAATTGTTACACCAAAAACAATTAGAATTGTAGCTGAGATTAGTATAAAATTTTAACATTGCTCCCAAAATGACTTAGTCTTACGCATGAAAAGAATTGGATGACATATGAGGACGTAGAAGTATCCATAATGCAGAAAGTAGGGTACATGGAAAGAAAGCAGCTTCATTGTGAAAGGCACCATCTCTGTAATGTTTGGGCAGACTGCGCACTTCAATATATGTTAAGTGCAGCAGACAATGCTTCTGGGTAAACTATGTTTTACGTGAGACCAGTTTTGGGAGAATAAATATACAAGTAATCTACACTGCTAACCCGAGAGCATATGACATGGAGATGTCTATGAGAAAAGCAGGGTATTTGTAAACTGAGATCCACAGTTTTTAAAGTTTGACTCTGGGCTTTGTTGATTGTCATAACGAGGCAAAGTCGCACTGGGAACTGGTGGCGCTTGAACTGAAATGGCACGTTTAAAGGAATAAGTAGCATGCGTGAAATGTATGCGATCTCTCCTCGATGGCAGCCGACAATAATGGCTGCTTCCGTAAAGGAAATTCTAGTATAAAAATATTCTTTAGTTCCTACAGAAATTTTACATTGATAAACAACGCTTTCAAGGGCCACTGGGATGGGTAAATGAACGCTCTATTTTGGTATAGATTAACTGTTTTAATGAGATGGGCAAATACAAACTAAGAAAGCAAGGGTATGAAAATCTCTAATTCCCTCTTGGCCTACGAAGCACAACGTTAATTAGCAAATGTAGTGTCAAAATAATCAAATGAAATATATCAAGGTATAACTGGTCAGTACATTTGTGATGGTGAAATTACAGAAACGACTGAGTTGTATTTTTTAACTTATATAATGTAGTTGTCAACAGTTGATTGATTATATATTTATTTCGGAATAATATCATTATTGCAGTAATCAATATAAGGTAAATATATGTTCAACAGGTAGCCTATCGAAATTCATAAGCAAACTCGACAAATAATGATTATATTAGTATAAATTGATTTATATATACTGCTATACCCTTAACTATCTGACAAACATATGTAAACATACAGCTAATCTGAAAATAATCTATATACTAACAGTATATTCTGTTATATTAAGGCCCGTTTTCCAATATGAGAAGCTATTATCGAGATACGAATAGGATAAGGATAATGTTACTCCTGCGGTTCCAATTGAGGAAAATGTAATTTATAGACAATATTATAAAAAACAGTAAGTGTATTGAACACTCACACTATCTGAAGACAGAAATAATAGTTCTATCGCCGATGGGAATTGCTGAGACGCTGAGAGGCTGCGATGCTGAAAGCCAGAATTTATATATATATTTTTTACAATTTTTATACGAAAATACTGGTATGTATAGCAGTATAGAAATAATTTGAATATCTAAGGCGACAAACCCTCTAAATCATTCTACATGAGGGTCAACAAAGGGGCATCTAATCACCCAGTCAGCCAGGTACAAGTGACAGCCAAATCTCTCCCGAATCACACTCTAACATTCATTGAAAAAAGAAAGAGATCAAAACGTACATTGTACAATGAATTTTCTATTATAGGAAAACAATTTGAACATAGACTGGACCACTTTGGGTTAATCTAGTGCTAAACAAGAACTAAAATTATGTAAATATGATGCAGTACCTAAAGCTAATATATTTCATAGAAAAATGCAAGGCTTATGTGTATTCTGAAGTAGGTACATCAAAGGACAGGTAACACTCATGATATGGTCAATCATGACAAGTTGTCATATCTAGTATTCATGCTGATATACTTTTATATGCGCAGCTCCCCGTGGGAGAAAAAATCGTACTCAAATGTTGAAACAATGGATAGGAAACCTTCACATCTTTTGATATTATATCCTGAATCTCCCATTGCAAATTTAGATGACATTTTCAGATTTGGAAATCACTGATAATTGCAATGAATACAGTTATATTCCCAGACAAAGATTGATCTATTCATGACAAAATTAATAAATGACTAACCAGGAGGCTCTGCATTGTAGAATAACATAATCGTATGTTTTACAATAATCAATACACACATACACATGTATATATGTATGTAAGTATATTTATACGTACATACATATATACATATGTGTGTCTGTATATATATATATATATATATATATATATATATATATATATATATATATATATTAATACATTGACATATGCACACATAACGCACAGATATATTGCTACATCAGAAACTATGTAATGACCTTCCCTAAAAAAAGGAGGAACTTGCATAACCTTTGATATATTCTACATTATATTTGAAATGTTTTGAGATATGCAGGCGACTGTACATTTGTGAATACAAACTGCACTGAAATTTACGCAAATATATTTTCAAATATATATCAATCATTCGAGTAAAAGTATATGTTAAAAGCAACTTAAACATATTTCTTTTGTTACAAAGTATGTATCAAGTGCTATAGAATAGATATAAGTTACTTTCTTTAGGCAAGCTTAGATTCTTGAGCTGAGTTTAGTTGAAGTCACTTTGATCCACTTAGACCTGCTAATGCCCTGAAAAAGCTGATGACGATTTCAAAAGAATTTTTTTGGTTTTTTTCATTAAATCTATAAATCTAAGTACATGTATACAGGAGTAATATTTCTCATATGGAATTTGACAGGTCATTACAAGAACATAAGCTATCAGATACATGAACACCAGGTTCTGTTCTTATATATTCAGTGTCGAATTGTATCAGATTTCATGGAAACTTGTAGCATACTGAATTATGAATTTCATGACTACAGCTACAGAAATATTTGATCCAGATGGGTCGCTTCATAACCTGTACTTGTCCTGGTAAATTCCATAATGCTGAATATAATGGTCTGAAAGTGCCTTCTTTTTCTTGTATTTTTCTCATCAGATTTACTGACGAGCTAACTTTCATAACAGGATGTTCAATTTTTTTTCTGTAACAAATATCAAGCAATTTAATTTCAGTTTGGTTGCTTTTGTATTTTTAGATTCCACGAGAGTTCATTTGATCCATCGGTTTCAGTATTTATTTCTTTATAACATTCTTTCCTACATTTTATCATACTGCAACCATGCAGTAGCTCTACTTTGAAATAGAAGTCGATCAAATCGCCGCCAGTCTGGCATCTTAACTGTTGTACGCCCCCCACCCACTTACAATATCCTCTTTTGAAGAATGATAAGGCTGCTGGCACACAAACAAAACAACACCTGCTCATATATGTAAAGCTCAAATAAAGCCACATAAACACACACATACACACACACGCACACACGCAGGCACGCACACAACACACTTTCCTTCCGTATATATATACATACATACATACATACATACATACATATGTATATATATATATATATATATGTATATATATA
>NC_068992.1:52723762-52729125 GCF_001194135.2 Octopus bimaculoides
ATATATATATATATATATATACGCAAAACTGGCCATGGTAAGGTGCTTGCTTCCATATGGTTCAGGGTTCAGTTCCTCTCTATGACATCATGGGCAGTTGTTTTCTACTCTAGCCTCGGGTCGAGCAAATCCTCATGAGTGAACTATGGACGGAAACTGAAAGAAGCCTGTAATGTGT
This sequence comes from Octopus bimaculoides, assembly GCF_001194135.2. NCBI lineage: Eukaryota > Metazoa > Mollusca > Cephalopoda > Octopoda > Octopodidae > Octopus > Octopus bimaculoides. Next base: position 52,723,941 of record NC_068992.1, read on the forward strand.
GCATATATGTATATTATATACATATATATATCTATATTATATACATATATTATATATTATTATTATTATTATATATATATATATAATAATATAGATTAAACAAAAGATTAAATGTGGTACTTAAAATGTTTGAGGCACCAGAATTTGGTAGGGTAAAAACCAAAAACAAAATCAAGAGATTTGGTGAATAAAATTTGAAGAAAAGCAACAAAATTCAATAGGTTATAGCAGTACGTACGTTTCGTACAAGCTCCATTTATTCATGTAGTGAGAACACTACATAGAATGTACAATGAAAATGTAATCCTCAGCTGCATAATGGAATTTCATTTTAGAAAGACGCAACAGATTGTAAGTCCAAAATTACGTAAGAGGATAATTGCACATGGTCACAAACTGGTGCGCAGTGGAACTGAACTTGAAATGTTTGTGTGGTTCCGATGCAAGCTTCTTAACCTCACAACCATTACATTATTCCAGATAACTTTGGTAGAAATATATCCTCCACATACACACACACACACACACACGCATACTAAATTTTTGGTGTGCGTCGAGGATTGAGTCATCAGTCACGAATGATGTGAAAAGAAAATGGAAAGTTGTCATCTGTCAAGTCAAACTGCTTTCTAAACTCAGACAACTACCATTCACGCATTGAAATTTTCATGCACACATATCCATGCAGAGGTAAATACTTTACATATACGAAACACTTGTATAGGTACATAATACTTACATACATTTATACACGCATAGATAAAACTGGAGAAATAAGTATCATGTTTATTTAATAAGCATTAATCAACGAATAAAACCGAGAAAAAATATACTCACTAAAAACAAAATAGACAAACGTATAAACATTTTACAAAATAATGCAGACATATTTGTAGAATTTCAAAATGGAGTGGAAAGACGTAATGCAGCAACAAACATAAAAACAACATCAACAACGACTACAAGAAGAAAACTAACAAAATATAACGATAGATTAAACCTCAAAAACAGTTGACAGTATTAAGACAAACATCAACTAAAAGACATTTCTAATAATCTTTTAGAAAAAATATCTTTTTTCAGAAATCAAAGTTGAAACTTTTATCTTCAATTTTTTAAATGAAGTATTCTTGTTTTTGTGTTGTTGTTGTTGTTGTTGTTGTTGTTGTTGTTGTTGTTGTTGTTGTTGTTGCTCTTCTTCTTCTTCTTCTTCTTCTCCTTCTTCTTCTTCTTCTTCTTCTTCTTCTTCTTCTTCTTCTTCTTCTTCTTCTTATTATTATTATTATTATTATTATTATTATTATCGTCATTGTCGTTGTTGCTGTTGTTTTTAATGTATTTTTATTGGCATTTCGTATTATTTTCCACCTCACACTTCTTCCATCACCTCAGCATCACCCTCATCATCATCATCTTCATCATCATCATGATCATCATCATAATGGTCATCATCACCACCGCCACCACCACCGCAACCACCACCGCAGCTACCACCACCGCCACCACCATTATCATAATCATCATCATCATCATCATCATCATCATCATCATCATCATCACCATCAACATAATCATCGCCACGACTAGTATGAAGTGAAGAGTTATTTACCTGAAGTCTGCTGTTGTTTGTCAGAACAAGGATTGGTATTCTAGCTGGAAACTACGTCTTCGACAAATAAAGCATTAAAATTAGTTAAACATTGTTTTGTATCCATATATTTGCAGGTGTACATACATATGTGCGCAACTGTATATTTCTTCATAAGTGAATATGTGAGTTGTGTGAATGCTCACGTGTGTGTACCTACCTGCGTTCTTGAATGTGTTTTCTTGAAACATATACTAACAAATGAGACGCACTGAAATCTATATTGCACAATACAACTACTTGGTATTGTGATGTAGTGATTATGGATTTATATTTGCAGTGTACTGGTAATGTACCTGCTTTTATGGTGTTACATCTAGCGTTTATATCTCAAATCAATCCTGAGCGAGTAGTTAAGCGCATATCTGCAGTGATCGTTCCTTCTTTTTGTTTTCCTTTTTTTTCCTACACTATACCTAAAATGTTTATCGCCGTGTTTAAACTAGTGTTGTAACAGTTTAAATATTGATATTACTGTTGTTGTCGTTGTTGTTGTTGTTGTTGTTGTTGTTGTTTATCTCCAGGACAGTTCTCCCTAAGCATTCCGAAGGTCAGAGACATAACAACAAAAATATTTCGTCTTCTAGTAAAGCACACTGTGTTAAGTGGGTAGAGAGTGATATGATGGCGACATATTTATTTGTAGTAACGCCTTAAGTTTGGCCTGTTTCATTTGGTGTGGTAGAAGCGCCTGAAGTTTGTACCGTTTGCTGTCAGTGTGATAAAAGCGCCTTAATTTTACCCCGTTTGCATTTGGTGTGGTCGAAGCACCTTAAGGTTACCCCGTTTGCTATTCGTATGGCAGAAGCAACTTAAGTTTGCCCGTTTGCTATTGGTGTGATAGAATCCCCTTAGAATTGCCCGTTTGCAATTGTTTGAATCTATAAATATGGTTATATAGAAAATAAGGTTACTGGATGGTAGCTTCAGCATTCTAGACATTTAGTAGGGGCTTATGTTGCCACAAATTCTCTTTATGAGGAATGTTTTATGAGCTCTGCGACGATTGTATTTCAGTTGTTGCTGCTTTTATTATTAGAGGTAGTAGCTGTAGTAATATTGCTATTTTGTAAATTTCTAATGGCAAATATGCGTGCATTAGCTTGTTTCGATAATTACTCCATGTATCGATTTTAAACTAGTTTCACGCATTTCTCGTGCCTCTATATAAAGTCATTCAAAGGCCTGTCGGTTTATATTTTAATTAAATTGCTTTAGTGCTACAGTTCTTTAGCATAACTCAAATATGGTTAACCATTGCATCTTCAAAATTGCGCATTTGCTAATTTGCAGCATAGAATAACATGTATCATTTTCATCGAAACACCAAATGATGGATTGCATTTTCCTTTATTTATTTATTTACTACTTATTCATGTTTTATCTTTTTTTTTGTTCATCCAACTTCTGGAGTTTTTCTACTCTTTTCTCTTAGACTATTCTTTCTGGAAATACATTGTTGCTGACACTTACTTGTATTGAAAGTTACATCTTTGCTTGATGTAAAATTGAAAGAGAAAAACATTTTTGTAGCTCTCCTCATACCTTTGAAGCCTTCCTCCACTAACTGTGAATTTCCCCTTCTGCATATGTAGCCAGCCTTTAACACTGAGAATTGTAATAATTATATTTCACATTTTATAGTGTATAGTTTTCTGATCTCGCATTCACATGTTCTTTTCATAGACACTCGGTCCCTATTGTTGTATATGGCTCTATAACTTGTTCACTTATACTCTTTTGTTACCAGTTTTCAATGTCAAGAAGGAGTTTCAGATAGGACATTCGGGAGCAGTTGTGTGCAAGTATCACGAGAAAAGCTTTAGTGATTTGAATCCCGTTAAATGAATATTTAATCTACCGAATCAGCTCTGAAGTTTCATTTAAATTATTTGATATTCTTACGAACAGTTTCAATTTAGCTAGAAATGAATATAAATTATTGTTATCTGAATCCGTGTAAATGTGTTTAATTTAGTAAGTTTTTGCCTTAGTCAGTATAAAGAAACCTGTAGTGTTTAGTGTTCACCGAGTCAAACTATAACATTCTCTTTAAGAGTAACTGCCGCCTTCACAGGTTAAACTGAAACAAATGAATTTTTGTTACTTCTATGTTTTCTCTTCGGGATTCACAGAACTTAATTACTAGAACTTGTATCAGGATGCTGTGTAATGCTTGATTTGTTTTCAGAAATGTATTAGCAATTTTTTTTCACACTGTGTGATTTCCTTTCATATTTTAACATCCATTATTAAGCAAAGTAACAAATACTTTAACGAAATGATTAGGCCGGTATAGTGTATAAGATGAAACAAATATTGAAAATACTGGGAATGGTCTGTTGGATACATACAAGGAAAATAAACATAAATGCATCATGTTGTGTTATGCACGTATAGTTCCATAATTCTGAGCAACAAGTTTGGTATGACAGTGTTAAGGATCTCTGTCTTCTTTCTCTTTCTGCTCCTGAGACTTGTTCTGAAATATGACATGGCGGGTGCCTGGGAAGTGGAATTAGAAATTTGACAACATGATTAACATGTCTATCGGCAAAGTGTAATATTTTATTTACCGCAGTGTGCCATAATTTCATAGTTTCCATTGCTCTGCAAAGTAAACTAATTATATCATCATCGGCTCCAATACGAAAATTTACTACAAATATTTATATGTAAAAAAAAAATGTCAACCGAATAAGAGAAAGAACGATATGTTTCCCGCATGTAATTGTAAATGGTATGAAGATTTGATTGTTTGTGCTTGTTTGTATGCAATGAATGCAATGAATGCTAGTCATTGTATTAGAAAATACACAAGTATATTATACACAGGAAAGGGCAGATATATACAAAAGGTAGGTCAAATTTCTGTTGAAAGTTACTTGATACATCAAAGATAAAAAGCAAATCAATTTTGTCAGGAAAATATATTAAATTTAGGAATTTATTTGGACCGATGGCAACGGTAACAACAAGAGAGAAAAAGCTATGGTATCTCTTTGGAAAATAGATTGACAAAATAATAGGTAAATAAGCAAACACTCCCCATCACAAAATAAAAGACAATAACTTTATAAAATATCCTTCATATTTTCATGGAGGGTGTTTACAAAATTCTAGAATTGTAGGAATATTAAATATCTAAATAAAAGACAACATTACGCAACTATGTTTTCCCTAGTTTTTACTTTTGTATTGTAGAAAATGAAAACAAAATGGAGGACGGAAGGCTCTTTCAGAGTTGTTGTCTTCGTATTGGCGAATACTGTATTGTATGAGAAAACATTACCACTTTATTTCTTAATAAAATATTTCACTGAAGTTATCGTTCAGCTTGGAATTCATAAGAAAAATAATAAAAAAATCTCATTGTAACAGAAATAACAGTAGTATTTCACACAAACATGGATAACATTATATCTATGTGTGCTGGTGCTGTGCATGTATGCGCGCGAGCACACGCACATACACGTATATATATACACACAGACATATATACGTACGTATATAAATATATATATATATATATATATA
>NC_068992.1:52729297-52733432 GCF_001194135.2 Octopus bimaculoides
ATATATACTTACAAACATATACAAATCTATACATATATATATATATATGTATGTATTACTGGTTAGATGCACAAGAATAAGAAGCAGGTGTTGATTGATAATGTATTGATAAATATCATGTTATTGTGTGTTATTGTATTAAAGCTGAATATGTGTTTATTGTATTCTGTTAAACATCATTATGTTTACAATACACTCATGGAGTAAAATTACAGTGTCTGTAATATTGTTAAAACATAATATAATATGTTATATTTTTGAATTTCAAACTGTAATGCATTGTGTAGCTTGTGTATTACGAATTATATTGTTAGTATATATCTGCGTTTTTCTATATTTTACTGATGCTTCCGTAATGTCATGGAGAATTATTATTCTTATGAAACTTTTTAACGCATTTAATCCCCTCGCATGTTATATTTTTTTAAACATTTGTAGGCTAATTGTTGTATAGTTTTTTATAACGCTTGATAAATGAAAATATGGATATATATACTCAATATCTCTCAATATTGAAATATCGGACCATATGTCCCTTAAGTAAGTGGAAAATTTGAGTACAATAGATTTCCACAAATAAAATGTAGAGAACTAACTGTGTTAGTCTGTACATGGTCACTGAAACTATTAGAAATATCTCTTGTTAGCCGACCCTAGTAAATATAATGCATTTTATAATGATTCACTTGAAGACCTTGACACGCCGGACAATGAAATTCCTGATTCTTCTATCGACAAAGAGTACGTAGTTGATTCTAAGAAAAATGAGCCACGCTTTTTTTAATCAAGAAGATTTGAACGATTTAGTTTGTCAAAGGAGAAGGAAGAAATATTGTAATCGAGACTACAGCAATAGAATCTTCTACAGCAAGGTACGAAAATGTCCATTCTCCGTTCTCGCAATGAAGGCTTCTCTGTCTTTCCAAACAAGAATATAATGCTTGTTTCTGCACTGAAGTTAATGCACTTAAGCAAAGACTATGGCAAGTGCATGTGGTTAAAGAATGGAGATGGTTTATAGACTCGAGTAAGTGTAGCCTCAAAGCTGTGTTGTTGCATAATGGTAATGAAAAAACCTTCCATTCTGTGGGTTATGCTATCGGTATGGAAGAAACGTATGAATCGATGAAACTCATTCTGAAAGGGGTTAATTGCGCAGTTCAAAAATGGAATATTTGTGGTGATTTAAAAGTGATTTCCCTCCTCCTGGAACCGCAGCTGGGATATACCAAAAATATGTGCTTCTTGAGTGTTTTGAAGAGCCGCGACGACAGCAATCATTACACCGTAAAAGACTGGCCTAAAAGAGATGAGTGCATAGTTGGTCTGTACAATGTGCAATATATGTCACTGGTAGACCTGAAAAAGATCTTCCTTCCACCCCTTTATATTAAACGCAGCCTCATGAAGATCTTCGTAAAAGCAATGGTATATGATGGATGTGGCTTCCAGTAACTAAAAGTAAAATTTGGTGCAGAGAAAAGTGACGCAAAACTGAAAGCAGGTATTTCCATTGGACCCGAGATCAGAGGTAAACTGAATCCAGTCGAGCTGACGGCAAAAGATTCATTCGTGTTAGTTGTACAGAACTTTCTTGGAAACCATAGAGCTGAAAACTATGCTGGTTTAACAAAGCAACATGCTAACAGCGTGTTAAAGAATGGATTGCTGAATGTCCCTTAAAATACACATCCTACATTCTTATTTCGACTTTTTTCCAACGAATCTTGGTACCATTAGTGATGAGCATAGTGAGGGATTTCACCAGGACACATCTGAGACGGAAACAAGGCATCAAGGCCGATTCAATCTATACGTGATTGGTGGCTACTGCTAGTTCCTACAACGGCAGATCAGCGCAACGCATAAGCGCACGAGCAAGTGTCTCAAAATTTCTAAGCTGAGCATATAAAAAGTAAAGTGTACAATCATATTATAATACTATTTGCATTGTACATAAATATATTATTAGAGTAGATATATACCTTGAACTAAATTATTCCTGATACTAATATAGTATTAATATATAATTATGCGCATAATTCGAAATCCTAACCTGCTACAACAATTCTGAGTTCAGAATCGGAATCAGCGGACTCGATTTAGTTTAGTACAGCACCATTTGCCTGGGTAGCACACAATATTTTTTTTCTTTTTGCCCAGTGTTTTCAACGTATATTTAAACATATAAGAGTTATTTCCGTATTTGCCAAAATTAACATATAAGATTGATTGTATTCCTACTTATCCGAGTGCTTGTTTAACGGATCATTGACTGAAGTAGCATTTCTAGAACATAATACCCTATTAGCAACTGAAGTATTTTCAGTAATAGATTTAAAGATTGTAATCTTCGTAGCTGTTCAGCTCAAGAGGTTTGCAGTTGGATACGTACCAAAAACACCAAAAGTAATAACGAATTACAAATTAACTATTCAGTATATATTATGTTTAACAGATGGTATTTCGATGAGAATTTCTGTCTTCCATCACGTCACTTTACATTTGATCATATTTCTCAATACATTGAGGAAATGTGTTCAGTTGTGTCTGCTGTAGTTTGGAGTTGACCAATGCTTTGAGAGTAGAATTCCGTAAGCGGAGAATGTGATCATGCTTCTTGCTGCAACACAAACACTTATTTCTACACAAATACATACATACGTACATTTATACATACATGCATACATACATTTGGTACTCTCGAATCTATTCACCTCAAGGCGTGAAGATACACAGCTAAGTGTTGAGTCACAAAAATGTAATAGCGTATATAATATATGAAATACACACCCTTTAACATCTGATACTAATTGTAGTGATTTGGATTAAAGCCTGATCATTTCATCTCCTTATATTAAAATACGTACAAACATACATACATACACATATATTGTTTGACATAAGGTCAGTAGTTTCTGGAAGGAGTTAAGTCAAATCCAGAGTCCAATAGCCACTTATTTAACCAACCCCAATTGGATGAAAGGCATAATCGACCTCGGCAGCTTTGAACACAGAACGTGAAAACCGACAAAATGCTGCATAGCATTTTGTTCGGCACAGTAATAATTCCGCCAGCTCACCGCTTTGCTGTAGAGTAATATTGCCTTGTCTGGAAGCATTTGAGTAGAAGTGATAGCAGTGGCATTCGGGCGTAGAAAATTTACCTCAAAGAAATCTCTCCCACATGATATCGTGGACAACGCATACCAAGGGATGAAGAAAGGAGAAACACCATGGAAATGCTTCTTCATTGCTTGAATTTTAAAATACGATACACAAATAAGCGTAAGCAACCATCCTTCAAATCCGTACAAGACAACCATCCTTCACAAACACATTATACACAAATCTCATTTATTTACTCGGCGACTAGAATAATAGCTCTATATGTCTCACCATATTTTCTGCTTTTCATACAACGGCCAAAACAAATCTCCGAAAAACATGTTTTGCAAATTATCCTTTACATCTGTATTGTTTACTACAATGCTGTGCTTCAATTTATTCTATTAAACCATGCTGCCACATTGAGTCATTCTTAATCTATCCTCGGATTATAGTGATGATAAAATGATTAAAAGAATATGGTAGTAATTTATTAGATATTTCTATAAATCCACTGCTGTATATTTCTGTTTGTGCACGGTATTATTTAGCCGGCATTTGCTTCGTTATATTGCAGATTAGGCAAACGAATCTAGTCCTGTCCAAATTTGCGAGTAGGATAAATAGATGAAATCCTGTTATTTCAGTGAACGGAAAATTTAGCAACTGATCAGCAAAGCGAGTTCATTATAAGTGAAATTTGGACAGATTCATGTAGTTTTCTACCTGACAGGAGGATAATGAAACACTGCTGTTTATTCATGGTGCCTAATATTAATATCATAACTGAAAATGGAGCAATATATGCGTTTACTAAAAAATATACTCCCGTAAATATTGTAAATATATATATAAGGATGAGATCGTTGTTTAAAATACCGATCACATCAGGTGGGTGGCATGGAAATAAAAACCTCATAGGTAATAATTATTATTAAAATTATAATTAAAGGTATCTAATTGATACCATCATGCTAGATGTAGCAGTCAACACTTGACTCTAAAACCACATCAAAATATTCATATA
>NC_068992.1:52734358-52739657 GCF_001194135.2 Octopus bimaculoides
CACTAATCAAGTGAGTGTTTTTTATAAATTGAATTTTTCAAGAAAATTTACTTTCTGAAGTTCCTTTTGTTATTGAATATTTCAAGTTCACAAATTTAAATGTTCGTTACGAGATTATTTATACGATTTTTTCATTTCGTGTTTATTTCATTCAATTTTTGCAATGTTCTCTCCTTCTCTCTTTCTCTCTCTCTCGCTCTGTATCTATCTATCTATCTATCTATCTATCTATCTATCTATCTGTCTGTCTGTCTGTTTCTATCTATCTGTCTGTTTCTATCTATCTATCTGATTCTATCTATCTGTCTGTTTCTATCTCTCTCACACACACATACACAAAGTCTCTGTAATACAAACACACACACTCCAGCAGAAAACCGCCCAGAGGGCAGTCATTCTGCAAGTATATATATACATACATAATCACACATACACACACACATATATATATACGTATTCATGTATGTGTGTACATGTGTGGGTGTGTGTGTCCGTGCGCTTGAATTTGTACATTATTTCTGTAGCCAATATGCGAACATTTATATATGTATATATATATATATATATATATATATATATATATATATATATACAGAGAGAGAGAGAGAGAGAGAGAGAGAGAGACAGACAGACAGACAGACAGACAGAAAGAGTGAGTAAATGAGAGAGTTAAATATATAGGTAGAAAGAGGGGTAGCTAGGTAGCTAGATATATTGATATAGATAGTTATAGATATGTAGATATATGCATACACACTTGCGCACACGCAAATGTGTTTTAATGTGCAACTGTGTGAGCGACTGTAGACTATTTTATATCGATGCATGAAATAATGTGTAATAAAATAAAGTTGCATCGTGATACTTATGATGAAATATGCTTGTACAGCTAGAGGGGAAAATTTCTGATCCATTAACAAATCAAATAAAGACTTATGGCTGAAATTTTTATCAGCAAATGAATAACACGAAGGAATATAACCGATTATAAGGTTTCTGCTGGAATATCTATGTTGTCTAAAGTGTATCATGCATCGATCTAAGCATGGGTAGAGTAGTTGTAGAAATAAGTCATTGTATATTTCCACTGTAATTCTCTTGTTAATCATTCGGATTTAATAGCTGCGTCATATCCCTGTGATAGCTACTCGCAAAAGTCAGTTAATGAAGGAGTCCCTAAGTGTTAGCCGACCTATTAGAAATTGCAGTTAAACACCATTGAAATTACTGGAAACTAATGTCCCAGATTAAAGATGTTCGACTGGGGTATTATTGTAATTTCTGTAAATGTTTTCCAGGTTAATATTGCAGCAGACAAAGTTTAGTTCGATCTAAAATGTTCACTACTTCCTATGCAAATGAAAATAAAACAATATTAAACCAAATCGTCTCGTAAAGTGAAACATGTCTTTTCTCTTGTTTAACCACCAGTCAATCTTATCCCTGTAGATCTAAGATCGATGGCGTTCTATAATAGGCAAGCAATGGTTTCCGTTTTGTTACATCATTTTAAAATCTTCCTGGTTCACTACTGACCTTTGAACGAGAGAAAATGCAATAAACTCTACAAATCTACGTTCATATATATGTTCATATATTTCATATATGTATATGTGTGCGTTTTCGTAACCTACGATACACTATGCTTACGAATTTGGTGGAAATCTGGTTGGGTATCATTATTATTAGTTATAAAATTCATAGTTAGTTGTTTCTCACGAATTCAGTAAAGAATTTTGTATCATTTTGACTTAGGTTGATATTATGTTGCAAGCGTCTTAATTCTATTCGCTTAAAATTTGATTTTATCTCCGACCGTGTGATGTAAATGAAGTAATTTCGTTGTGTGACTACATGTCTAAGCAGCTAAAAGTCAGACAAAAATGTAAAATCATATTTTCATTATTTATTGAAGTGTCATAATTGTCGTCACACTATTGTAACTTGCTCACTGACTCAGTTGCAATGCAGACAGTACCACTGACAATGGGAAGTTTGACACATGAATAATTAAATGAAGACTGAATTTGAAAGTTTTTGTGAGCTTCTACATGTTTAAGCTATTCGTCAACGTCGATAGCTATGTCATATATCATAGTAGCATGTATGTTTATGCAATAAGACTACAGAAAGGCTGAGAGGGTTGGTGGTGGTAGTCATGGTAATCACTTGCCTAACTTCCAGGCGTACATCTAGAAAATGCAACTATATCAACAATTTTGATTGGCTTTGAATTCGATTTTCCCGAAAAGTTTATCCTTTGTAGTACGGTACCAAATAACTCCGCTTTCACACGCAACACATTCGCTTCTAGGAACTTCTGTGACGTGAATTTCGGTTCACTATGTCTATATTATGATGTTACCTAAGTTTTACGGAACGACAGAAGAGGATGCTCTAGGGAAAAAAGAAAAAAAAGCATTAGTAATATCATGGTATTTAGTTATGTCTATAAAATCTTGTATCGATTGATTTGATATTCATCTCAATGTGGATAAATAAAACTGGTGACAGACGTGTACTGGTGCCGAGTTAGCGTTCTAATACTTATTACCTACAATTTTCTGTCTTCTACCACTCTGAAGAATCAATGTTCAAATATTTTTCTTGTTCGTGTGATTCTAAATTCACTGGATTGTATGTTCTTAGCCCAGTCGACAACATTACACGATATTTTAATTTGTTGTTCGTTTTTCTTTAATTTACTTCAAAAATATTTTTCATTTCCATCTTCGCATACGCTTTTATAATATATCGCTTACAAATTCAAATTTCACTTCTCCTCTCTCTCTCCCTCTTTCTATTTCTCTCTCTCTCTCTCTCTCTCTCTCTCTCTCACCATTAGGTTTATATTATTTTACATGGTTATTTTATATTTTACTTTCAAACTTATTCATTCCCTACTTCCCTGCAATTGCTTACACGCTTGTTGAATATTTCCAATATTCTATTTCCTTACGTCAAACAGCGAGCTTCAGCGGACAATAATGTAAAGTGGAAAAATCAAACAAAAGAAAAAAAAATACCGCAAGATTAAGTGAACACAACCTACTCCAAGACAGAAAAGCAACAACTATTACTGCAATGCATCGACGCTAACACAACCGACATCACAAGAAAATAACAACAAAAACAGTTATAAGAGTAGCACAACAAAGATTATAAAAGGATTGATTAGTTTTATTGTGAAACATTCAAACATGCTGAGGTTGTGATAAACTACAAAACTTTACGACTACAGCATCAGGAATCCACAAACGATGACGACGACGACAGCAGCGGCGGTGAGAGCAACAACAAATGCTACTACTACTACAATCACCGAAATAACAACAGCTACAATAGCTTCATCAATAATAACAACCAAAACCAAAACAGCAAGAAGCAGAAGTAAATAACAGAAACGTTTCTAAATGAAAAGTCATCAGATAGAATGTATTTACGTTGTATAAGGAGAAGTCGTGTGCGCTAAGTGAATGTAAGTGAAACATTATATAAGAAATAGGTAAATAGAAAGAGAATAAGGAAAACACTAAACTATAACAAATATAAAACAAGATAGAACGGTCAGGATATGACTGTTAATAGGAATAAATCAAGAGTTTGTAAGTAATTCCAAGTAATTTAAAAATCTCCATGTTAGTACGTGTATGTTTGTACAAATATATATGTAAATATATATATATGTATATATATATATATATATATATATATATATATATGTATATATATATACACATTAATATACACGCACGTGTGTGTGTGTGTTGCATACACACATACACATGTGTGTATGTGTATGTGCACGTATAAGAAATCCATTTTGAAAACAAAAGTGACAGAAAAAATTTTGCTCTACAGGATGTATATATACAGGTAAATTAAGCAGCCAAACCACTATCGCTAATTACCGCATCATTAAACTTATCGAATTTCACCCTATTTTTCTTGGCTTCCATTACGTTTACTAATTCACAAAGAAACGGAAAATGCTGGTCGTCTTATTTAGTTTTCGAATATCTTATTTTATTTTATTACATTTTATTTCAATTTATTTTATTTTGTTTTATTTAATTTTATTTCATATAACTCCATATATTTAGTTTAGATCACAATTTAGTTTCTTAGAACTGATTCTCGCAAACAATTAAAGTGATGAGATGGATAAGATTTATAATCATTATTTTTATTTCTTGTATACATGGGTCTCTTAGTAAATTTCATTTGGACTGCTGGATAGAATATATTGAATCCAGTGTGTTTCTGAAATGGTGGCATTAGGTACCAGGAATACAATGTTGGAAAATAAAATCCGCGGCATTCGAATATATTCGAACAAGATTGATAGATAAAAGATTTTGCAAAAAATATGCTATTTCTCCCTTAAGCTTTCTAAGAACCAGGAGGTGTGCCACTTTTGTTTTGCCTTGCTCCAAGACCCGTTGCCACACCTGTCGGTTGATCACCAGCACCAGCACCACCCTCACTGGAACCAACCAACACGTTATCCATATCCGGGATTTTTTGTCCGGCATTTTTGTTCTACGAATCACTGTATCAAACACTTCGCTGTCTTCGGCCTGACCTTGCACTATGGGAGCAGCGCAATTAGACTTTGCCCAGGACAGCGCTACATCTTTTCTCTTTGAACTCATACACCGCTTCGACTTAACGCCCGTTCCTTCTTGTCACAACTTCAACCATCATTTTCCTCTTCTATTGTTATAATTTAGGTCTTGCTTTTTTTTATCTTTAGCTTCTTTTCCTTTATTTTTTGTTTTACTTTTTGGCTTTCCTGTTTACATTTTTTTGATTTGCCTACATATATACATATACATATGCTACCTCGTGTGCCCTATTATAATCATAGATTAACTATAACATTTTGGATTTGCCAGTTATTGGCTTTTTTTCCTTGCTTGCCACTTATATTATTGTTGTTATTATTCATTTTACTAATGATAATAATTAATAATAATATTTATATAAATATTTTCGAATATTTATTCATTTAATAGTTTTATACACAGACACCATTTTTGTATTTGGCGCTATCTTTTCTGCTATTAGCAAGCGCAGCGAAAGTAGCAAAGTTTTTAACCCTAGGTATATAGTGAGACCTATTGATAAGGATTAAGAGAGCTAAGCTCTCAAAATTCGAAATCAGATGATCCAGGAATATCTATTTCCTCATTCTACAGGGTTCTGCTGAGATGGTGATTTTTTTTAGAGGAATGCTGGTGCCTCGTTTGCTCTAATATAATTATAAATTAATTACAAAATTGTATATATGCATATA
>NC_068992.1:52740745-52744845 GCF_001194135.2 Octopus bimaculoides
GTGTGTGTGTGTGTGTGTGTGTGTGTGTGGGTGTGTGTGTGTGTGTATGCATGCATGTATGCATGTTTATATGTGCATATACGGTTGTCATTAGGAGTCATATTTCTTGATGTGTACATAGTTGCAAGTCGTGTCTGAACAGAGATTCAATATTTTTGTAAGCTAATTATAGTAAGGCTGACGTTAATTCTACCTTGATAACTACTATGAATGAAATTTATTCTCACATTATAAGTGGTCTTTTCCATATTTATATTTTCGATCATCTGGAGGTTTATTTCTTGATACACATTAGTGGCAAAAATGTTCGAACTGGAAACATATGTTTCAACGTGAAAGGATACAACGTTGTTATATGCTGGAATGTGTATATACATTTGCAATTTGTTTAATTAAATTTACAATTCAGTAATAGATGCTATATATGGCTGTTATCAACGCAGGACTTATATCGATTGGGCTGTCAACGCGCATACATACAACCATTTTGATTCTTTTTTTGAAGTTGCTCCTAAATTTCTTTATAACTTATCGATTTTTGTATTTCCATAGCACTATGGTGTTTTTCGTGTAACAACTTACATGTTATTTATTTTTTACTTAGATAATTTTCTCATATTTTAAGCTTTTGTTGCGTATTTTGATTTCGACATTTATGAAACTCACAATTTCTTATTTATAAGACATTCAGGAAATATTTATTCGGAAGATCAAAGGAAAGTCTAGTAATTACAGTTACAACCACAGCAGCATTCAAAAATTGTTATGAGGAATTATAGAAAAATACCGAATATTCACTTCCTAAGTTTGAATTAAATAAAATTTAGATAAAAAAGAATTTACAATAATATTTCGGACATATTTCAATAATACACTTGGTGTGTGTAGTAATGCTAGACCTTAAACAACCATCCACTCAGGATAACAATCTTATCATGATTATTCGACAAAACTCACATGTGTGTGTGCATGCATATATATATGTTTTCTTCCTCTTGTGCTGTAGGTACGTGTTGGGCAACTGTTGTTCTTTAATTGCATGGAGGTAGACTTCAAAGTGGAAGGTCATAAACGTGTCGATACTCCATGCCAAGCTTTTGATAGGATCAATCTCTTATTTCACGTGCCATGTACCCATGTACTATCTTCTCACTGCATTGCTTAATTATTTATTTTATTTAATTTTGTTATTCTGGTAAATAGATTTTACTAATGCTCCTTAGGGAGAGATCTGTATGAGCCCTTATTTCATAACTCTCACTGAAATATGTCATTGATTTCATGGTCACAAACCTGAGCAAGATAGTTAAGGATCTCTTCCCTCTGCTGCAGATGCTGTTTCAGTGTCGTAATAAATATTTCAGATGACATCAATTCAGATTTCAAACCACGGTTATCATCCATACGTGGGAAGTGTAGCCTGTCTGTATTTTCATTGATATTGAAGTTCCCTGTAACACAGAGCAGCTTGCAAGTTCGAACACCTATCTCATCGAGTTCTTGTAGTGATTAGTTAACAAGGATCGCATTACCCTCCAAAGTGGACGTGTTGTACACTAGATACCTGAAATGGCAAATCTCCTTCGATAAACGTTTGTTGGGTCCAGGTTTACATGTAAGCATTTTAGGCACGGTTTCTTGAAGACCTCAAGTTGCATGTGATTTGGGTCGCGAATATAAAGAATATTCATTATTCCTGTATAGTGCTGTAGATGTGTCTATTCACTTTGCTTTGTCATTATCTTAAATGTGTACGGAAATATGTAAAACCATCATTCTTAGTTTGTGTAGTATTTTGCTTATTCATCATTTTTGCAAATTCGTATTGAAGATATATACTTTTGTGATTGTGCTTTGTTAGAGGAATTCCTGATTAAATTTCTGTGTTCTTGAGACATATTTACTACGGCATTCGTCGTTGTCAGCATCAATGTATCACTTCCACCGAAACATGGTCTGATCCACTGAGATAAAATTTCCATAGAATATTTTAACGAAATCCAAAGGGAACTGAATGTAATTTCCTGCAGAGCCAGTAAATGGATGTAGATTAAAATCCTTGTAAATCGCATTCCAAGCTCTGATCATTTTCACATATTTGCATCTTTAAACAGATTTGTGATTAAATAGAATGTCGTGTTGGACTCACAAGCGAAGAAAATCGTGAATGTGTAATAACGAAATAATTGAATCGCCTTCATCTTTCAAATCAAAGTCACGATATAAAATTGTTAGCAAAATTATGTTGATCGATATATAACTCATTATGTCTAGAAGATACGTGAGAAAATAAAGATTATGTGTTTCCTAAAACAAAAAGTAGGAACGGTCTCTCCTGGAGTACATTATTCACCACAAAACGTTTGTATTTAGGAAAAATTCTTTCATATTATGTTGGCTGTCTTATCTTTGACGTTGTTTGAGTTGAATAAACGTTGACACTACATCCATATTATGTCTAATGACCTTTGTAAAAATATAAACATTCATAGCCATTCTCCTTTCAAGTTCGAATGGAAAGCCTTTTGAAGCCTTTTACTGAATGAAGATTAGCCAATACATCACCAGCTGACTTTGTGTCCAAATTATATATAAATATTCATCTCAAGTAACAGTGAGAAACTTCTTTACCATACTTGCTCCTTACACCTAGGCACAAATGGTGTGGATCTATGGTAAAAGGTGCCCCAGCAGTGAGCAACTTTTATTGGATTCGATTTTTGAACGGAAATGGGAGATGAGAATAAAACGTTAGGTCTGGAATTTTCACTTCCCATTTAACCACTGTGCAATGTGCATGCGTATAATACACATATGCATGTCTCTCTCTCTCTCTATCTCTCTCTCTCTATCCCCCTCTCTCTCTCTATCTCCCTCTCTCTCTCTATCTCCCTCTCTCTCTCTTTCTCTCTCTCCCTCTCTTCCTCCTCCTCTCTCTGTTTATATGCTGTTGCTTCTCTCGTCACTATGAGTCCATTTCAGTCTTGATATACGTCATTGCGAAAAGCGATTTTCCCAGTTTCACTTCGGGTTTTTAATGCACTATCTAACCCGCATTGCATATTTGTTCCATCTTCCTTCACCTTTTATAGGCATTCTTAATACTACGTAAGCTCGTTGCCCAAAACAATGTTACTGATTTCAGACGAGGAGACCGTCTCCAATATTTCAGACACCTCTTTCGCACACAAAATGAAAAGTTATTTGAAATCAAAGTCTATATTCTGTTATTTTTTTACCGACTCACACCGCAATTAGTAATTTCAGTTATGCATTTTTACAATATTTTAGTTATCTAAAACCTGAAAAATATTTTACACATATATATATCTATATAATATGTGTCACAGGTGATCACAGTTCATTGCGTTATATCTCTTGATAAGCTTAATCCGACAAAATCTATTACATTTTATATATGTGACTACATATATGATGGTAAATGTGAATAGATGTAGTGTAATGACACAACCAACATGAGTAGTGAATATCGATGAGTGATTTGTAGATTTTCAATTAACAAGAACTGGCGTGAGAGGTGTCAATAACAGTATCATTATAAAACCAATTACAATAGAGATTAAGTTTTAATAGGAAATCAAGACTTGCTAAAATAATCAAGGTTGTACTGCTTGTCTCCGCAGGGATTTTGTGTTAAGATTAAAGCTTCACATTTAACTGAACTTAATATCTTTCTTTTTGATGTGTGTAGCTATGGAACCTGAAAATTAAATAAATAAAATACAAAAACCATATGTATAATTGGAAAAAAAATACAATTAGCAGAGTAAAGAAATTAATGATTGGATTTTTAGCAACATTTTAATAATTCTACTGGTGAAAGCTCCCTCCGGAAATTTCTAGCAGTTTATTCGTGTATTTTATTGATGAGTAGAGGTACTGAATTTGATTTAATATTGAAAGGAAAAACAACCAACAGTAACAACAAAAAAAAAAGAAATGAAGGATATTCAACAAAGAATATCTTAGCACCTTTATTGACTAATGATCTTGCTTGTTGTTTGTAAAGAAGTGTGTAATTTTCTAATTATTACTTTTTTTAACGTACTATAGCTGACTCACCGACACTCCCCCCCCCC
>NC_068992.1:52745113-52753553 GCF_001194135.2 Octopus bimaculoides
AGACATAAACAGATGTCACACGTAAACATACCTCGCACACACACACGCGCGCATGAACGCACATCCACCACTCACACACATGCACACACACACACACACACACGCACACACACACACGCACACACACACACACACACACACGCACACATTATGAAAAGGTCAAGTGTTACATACGACCTTTATATGATATTCGAAACGTAAAGGACTGCAAGAAGCAAACGTACGTTGTCTACAGATAAAACTAGAGTACTAATAGGCTCTCCTTTAGCTCATGTAAAGGAAAAAAACAGGAAAAACAATGTTCACACAATGTATTAGATTCCGCATTCGCGGGTGTGGAAGTAATTATAGCGATGTAAATAAAATGAAGTAGTCTTAGGTGGCTGGTAATGTTATCCTTAAAATAAACTTGACCGAAGAGCTGGTATCTTGGCGTAGACTAGAGGTTCTTATCCAAACTTTGACCTTGGTTCAAGGCCAATTTTAAAAGTACCTAAGGTATATTTATTGTTATTCACATGCGTATATAACCGGCAATTATTTCATAGACAACAGTGAAATAAAAATTGACATTTGAACCAGGTATCTGCCAAGTGAACTAGGGCAATTGATCTACACTGCTGCATTGCTATATTACTTGTTTATAGCTTTTATCACAAATAGCAAGCGGTTCTATTCAATAGACACGAAAAGCATTTACTTGAGGGTGTTGTTATTGTCTGTGAAATGAACTGACACCAACTGATTCTCGGAATCTCGTATTAGTATCGTCTCGCTAGAATAATTCTATTTACTGCTCAGCATTCGACAATTTGATCAAGTATTGAAAGCAGACCGTTCAGTAACATTACTATAAATGTTTAGACATCTCAGTTATATTTTATAGACTTATAATAACGCTATTTTATTCATCAAAACATATTTATAGGGTCAAATGATTATAATTATTGCTGTCAAAGACCATTTTTGGTAGACGACTGAAGTATTCATTAGAAGTGATTTATTTACTACACCCACTCTAAGAGGTATCGATGTTCTGATTTTCTAATAGCCCTATAAATGGCACTTTAGCAGCTAATTCTGTTAACTATTTTTATCGATAATGTTAATTATGATAATTGTCCAGGATACATAATTCCTTTGTAATTCTTAAATAAAAGAGACAGAATTTTTGGTGGCAATCATCTCAACAATTTTCTGGTTTTGTCAGTTACTACTTGAGTATACAGAATTGTTGTAGTTTGAATATTTCAGTTTCTGTGTAATAAGTATTTAATAATATGAAGGTTTATGGTTCGAATTTTACTTTAACAGTTTAGCGCAGCATTCTTATGAAACGTAATATATGATTTAATAATATGGGTTAGCAAAAGATCTCCCATACAATTATACATTATATTGTCTAATCCACTTAGTGTTACTTAAAGCGTGGGGAAATAACGTACAGTTGTATTTGCAATTGTGAAAATCGTGGCGGAAATATAGGGTGAAACACTTATGCAAGGATTCGTATAACACATGTGTTTATTGTATCAAGCATTTCCAATTACAAAAGTGGTGTTACAAATTACAACCGAACCACGTATTTAACTGGTCTATTATTTTACTGAAAGCAAAAACTGGACGTATTGGATTGCGCAATATTTAAAAGAGTCAAATTGGCAGAGGTGTAAGAATATGATGCACAGACATGTTTGTGTGTTGCAGGTAGTCGCTTTGCAGTCAAATAGTTTCGGGTCCCCACCCCGACAACTTAGGCAAACTTGTATTATAGCTGCAAGTCGATCAGTGCATTGTGAGTGAACTTGTAGACGGAAGGTCTGTGAGAGCCCTTCGAATACATGTCCGAAATGGAGACGTGTATCAACGTTTAAATTTGGTACACTTGAACAATTGTAAACAAACTTTTCGTGAAAATGTGGGTAGCTTTGTCAACCCACAATGCTGCGTATGGCACTCATTCTCACTTTGTGATATTAGTGTGTATGGTATGTATGTATGCATGTATGTATGTATGTATGTATGTATATATATATATATATATGTGTGTGTGTGTGTGTGTGTGTGTGTGTGTGTGTGTGTATGTGTGTGTGTGTGTGTGTGTGTATAGACATCAGGATCATGTACTGTTCCTCAGTACTCTTAATTATTTCTATATAATTATATATTGATATTAATGTTTACTTTTTGATTTTTATTACGTACTGACCACTGATAAGATCATTAATTAATTTTATCCTTAATTATGTATTCATATATATTTATTTCCTCACTCGGAGGAATATTTATTGTGGTATTATATTGATCAAATACACACTTGGTTGAGATGAATAATCAGATTTACCTTGTATGTATGTGTGGATATATGTATATATTTTTATATATATACGAACGTTTTTGTATGGGCCTATATATATATATATATATATTTACACTTATGTATTTCTGGTATATTCTGCTGATGACAGTAAAATAATTTGTATTACTAAACCAGAAATCGGACGACCTAGAATTAACCTCAAAATTTTACTAAATCTCTTTTATTCATTTGTTCACTTTCAGCCTTCTGCTAATATAATGTAATTTGAAGTGGATTTTAGAGTATTTTGGTGTCTATCTCTAGCGTGTAGGTGCATATATATATATATATATGTGTGTGTGTGTGTGTGTGTGTGTGTGTGTGTGTGTGTGTGTGTGTGTGTGCATGTACATATGTATGTATGTATGTATGTATGTATAAGTTAGCCTTTCCGCAAAAGACACCGGCAGGATACGTATCACACTTAGAAAATGAACATGGGCCCGATTTCACTACACCCTTTATGATTGTGTTCCAGGATGACCGCAGTCCAATAACTAAAACAAGCGAAAGATGAAATGAAATATATTTTCCTGCTCTTTGAATTCTGTGTTGAAAAGTAACCGTATGGATTATTCATACGTATATATTTATTGTAGTTTTTAAATAATCACACTTATCTTAGTAGTTATATTTGGAAATTTATCCACTTAAGAACGATTTTTCAATGATAGAAGAACTAATAGCACCATCTAATATATATAGTTAGATTGCCAGATTTTAGAGGTGATGTGGTCGCAGAAATTGCCTGACAGCCATGACTGGGTTCTCTTGCTTGTATGGCATGGTGCGGAGTTCTATTACCAGATACAGTGTCTTTCAGCCGCCACTCTCTTGACTCAGGGCAGTACTACCTACTACAATGGAGCTGTCACCTTGGTTCGAGGTAAAACCGAGTATTTTGTTATTTTTTTTATATTAGTGATAACTCGATGCCCTATAACTGGTTGAAAAACACTATGAAGTACTCCATGCTTGCGAGATGTCATCGATATGGCATTGCTACCTATATCAGAATTTGCAATGAAACCTATATCAAATCATTCTGAATCAGCTGTAAAATAATGGACACATGTTTAATAAACTAAAATTTACCAAGAGCTTGGCAATAACAACTGTCATTAGCATTAGTAGTATATGATGGTGGCGAGCTGGAAGAATTGTTTAGGCGCCGAGCAAATGCTAAACGGGATTTCGTTCGTCTTTACGTTGAGTTCAAATGTCACTGTGATCGACTTTGCCTTTCATCTTTTCGGGCTCGATAAAGTAAGTACCAGTTGAGCACTAGGGTCGCTGTAATCGATTTATCGCTTACCCCGAAATTGCTGGCCTTGTACCAAAATTTTAAGCCAATATTAGAATGATATCAATGACGTTCTTAAACTACTACAGTTAAGAACATTTTGTGAATCATATCATTCGCAGTATGCAGTATTATTTATGTTATAGCCGTCAAATACTTTTAATACATTTTGAAGCTCAAAAGAAAGTAACTTAGATTCAACTCAATGCAGAGTTTCTAAGTTTTGCAACATTTGTGTTTGACTTCCATGTGCTGTTGTTGTTTATTTCATATTTCAAGAGTAGTTTATTTAAACAGGAACTTGTTTCATTCATAATTAATCCAATCAATAACTCACCTTTGTTTAAATTACTAAATCAATCAGCGTTGATTGATTATTCAACTAAAACATTGATTTTATGGCAAAATTCAATATTTGATAATGATAGAATATTTAAATTAAACTGCATCGCTATTGTTCTTTGAAAACAAAACAAAACAAAAATGAAAAAAAGAAAGAAAGTAGACTCAGTGTACAATAAATACATCTAAAATAAATTATAAGCTCGCAATACTATTGATATAGTTATCTTTATCGCAGTTGTTACTGTTATTCTTGTTTAGTTCTCATCATCATCACCATCATCATCACCATCCGTCTCCTCCTCCCCTCTTCCTCCTCATTATAAGCAGTAGTAACATTAGCATCATCTTCGATGATGATTCCATATTGTTTTGATTAAAGCCATTGATTATTCCATGAGAGAATTTTATTTTCCATCATAGAAAACTATTTCAAACATTTCTCCAGTTTATGACGTTTCTATTCCTATTTAAGTTAATTTCAACTTTCCGAATCCAGCGATCTGTTTCTTCTTTCATCTATTGATTTTGAACAAACAAGATGATAAAATACGTGTGGGTTGTGAATGAAACAAACAAACAAACAAACAAAAAAGCATTAAATTAGGTTTGAAAGTGTCTATGCTTTGTCTTTTTACATTACTCTTCAATTTCTTCTAAATATTGTTCTTTTAAATTATTTTTACATTTCTTTGTAAATTCCGTTTAAATTCCCTCATAAAAAGTATAAAAGCATAGGGTCTGATGTGTTATAAAATGTCAGGAAATTTGACAGTACCACTCGATATTTATTGCAATAGTATCTTAGAATACGCCTCAGAAGACTTCACTTTGGTGCCGAAATTCATTTTCTTTTCCTTGTTGGTTTGGGATAATCCCCTGCGCAAATTACAAGTTTCTAAGTCATGACAACAGAATATTTCTCGTGGTTTATTCTTCACCCCTCCTTAACCAAACTACACTTTATGGGAGGCTAAATGGGTCTTTGTAAGTACACAAATTTGAAGAGTATGAGAGCTGTTAAGTAGGGCTATTTTTCTGCTATGATTTCCTGAAAGGTCTGTCACCTCTGTCTGAGTAATTCTTAGCATTTTCGAGAATACATCATGGCTGTAGGTCATGAATTATACGCACCTACTTAATTATTTACATTCACTAGAGACAGACATTTATTTAGTCAAGTGTAACACTGAAAGTAGATCAGAATTTTATCAGGTCTTAAATTTACAGGTGTTATGGGTTTCGGTAAATAGATTCTTTCGGATATATGCTAATAAGATTACTTCAGATAAGTATTTAGAGAAATACATTTATCACATCGAAATAAGTCAGTCCCCCTGTGTATGTCTTTAACTGGATACTTTCGTGTAACATTGGATTTCAAATGTTCTTTAAAAAATCTGAATACTTTCACACAAAATGAAGCGAATGTACGCGACTAATCAGATGTATGTATATACACACACAATTATATATACATGTGTGCACATATATGTATGTGCGTGTGTGTGAGGGGGTGAGAGAGAGAAGGAGAGAGTACTATGTGCCGTGTATGCTTCTGCTATGTAAATATTTACCTTCCTATGTGTACAAGACATCCCCAAATATATCTACGTAATGAATGATTATAAAGTTCATGTATATTAAAATTTGAAACCATTATGAATATTAAAGAAAGTCGCTGAGCTTTCAGAACCAATAGCACGCCGTATAACACGCTTAGCGGTATTTCGTCCATCGTTACGTTCTAAACAGGAAAGTTAGATGATTTGAAAGACGAGCTAGTTTTTGATGCAGTTTCTCTATATGTCTCCAATGAAGTCTAATGTCGGCTCCGTACCGATTAGATAATACAGTTCTATATTTAAGAGATGAGGAATTATTTACATTATTTACATTTGACGGATATTCGTCCTCATCTTGTTTGTTGTTAACACAACGTTTCGGCTGATATACCCTCCAGCCTTCGTCAGGTGTCTTGGGGAAATTTCGAACCTGGGTTCTCATTCCTATCGATGTTACTATTATTATTATTATTATATTATTATTATTATATTATTATTATTATTATTAATCAGGTCGCTGCCGTGAATCGAACTCGGAACCTTGGTGTTAGTAGCCCGCGCTCTTAACCACTACGCCATATGCCCGTTCTAAGTTCAAATTCCACTTCCTTTCCTTTTGGAGTCGAAAGAATGGATACCAGTCGAGGACCGGATTCAATGCAATCACATTCGCCCTCCACTCAGACACTGCTGGCCTTGTTCTAAAATATCAAACTACTGTTTCATAACTCTTACATTATTGTCTTCGTCTTTTTTGTAGTTTTTATTATACTTATAATGGATTGAGCGCTGAAAAAGCTAACAAGCAAAAAAGCACGCATATCAAGCTGGAACTGTTCTGAATGTCTTATTTCTTTATTGCCCACAAGGGGCTAAACATAGAGGGGACAAACAATGACAAAGGGATTAAGTCGATTACATCGACCCCAGTGCGTAACTGGTACTTACTTTATCAACCCCGAAATGATGAAAGCCAACTCGTACAAATGTAAAGCAAAAGTCAAACATGAGATAATAATAATAATAATAATAATAATAATAATAATAATAATAATAATAATAATAATAATAATAATAATAATAATAATAATAAAATTAATAATAATAATAATAATCATAGTAACGATGATGTTGATGATAATAGGAGGAAGTTGCTTATTAATTAGGCATGTAACAATTACTAAAAGGACTAACAGGTTTGACCATCTGGCAATATTTTCATAAATTGATGTACTAAGAAATTTCCCAAAATTTCGATTTTTCAAGTTTATTGAATTTATTTAACTCCAATTTCTGAACGTAGATTTAAATATTTACTGCGTCCAATTCATCACAAATTTAAATTTTCATTGCATTCCCTGCGGAGCATTTCATTTTCATTTGTAAAGTCTCTCATGAGTTGTGTAGTGGTAGCAAACAAAAGCACGAAATACAGCCATATTTTCTCTTCGGCCTGCTCCTCATCGACTTCTTAAAATTCTATTGGAAAAAGAAAGTGAGGAAGTTATGTGCAGCCCATTCATCCAAGAAAGTTTGTTTAAAAGTGAATGAATGCCCGATTGCTCTAGTGAATGGGTCTATTCTAAGCTGAAACTAAGACGTTGAGGTGTAGGAGGAAAGGAAAGCACTTGGTATGGTATTCGTAGTAAGTAGGGCCCCGGAATTATGGCGATATTTCCTGCATCTGGGTGGAGATCCCCTTATTGAAGAATTTGCTAGAAATATTTTTATTTTTCTATTGTTTACATAGCTTTTAAGAAAATAAACACACTCCTTTGTCTTTGTCTTTTAAATTTTTTCGCCGCCATTGTGGACATTAACACAAAGTGCAACGTGTCAATCGTGGCTGTCAGGCACAGGTCGACAGGCAATGATCGTGGCCCAGATAGATGCATTTAAGTTATGGGCGTTTTTTGGGTCCACTCTCATTCAAACGCTCCAATACACACCAACTTTTCAGATGATGTAAAACTTGCCAAGAAGATACCTTAACTAAATTTCGTTTTTTATGCGTGCATTTTCATAAAATGTGCTCACCAGTCCATGCTCTGTAAGTGCAAATACCAGTGTTTTATGCGTTAAAGAATGTATGATTCGTAATATAATTGTTATTCTTATTATCATGGAAGCCAGCGAACTAACAGAATTTTTAGCTTGCTGAGGGAAATTTGGTCCGACATTACGTTCTGAATTCAAATCCACCGAGGTCGACATTACGTTTCATCCTTTCGTTGGGTATGTGCTGTGGTTTGTTGTGATGCTCTTATTTTCACTGTAAGCAATGGGCTTTACGTAGGATGTGTGTGTGGTGCCTAGTAGAGCTATTTTCTGTATGTTATATATTTGTTAGTCCTGGTGTTTTTGTTATGCATCTGTCTGAATGTTTTATTATTATTATTACGTTTTTTTTTCTTTCTTCAAATTTTCTTTCATTTCTCGCCGAGTGTTTTCCGTACACCTAGGGCAGAGAAGTTCAT
Organism: Octopus bimaculoides; assembly: GCF_001194135.2. Lineage (NCBI taxonomy): Eukaryota > Metazoa > Mollusca > Cephalopoda > Octopoda > Octopodidae > Octopus > Octopus bimaculoides. The sequence goes on from NC_068992.1 coordinate 52,753,160, forward strand.
TGTATGAATTCCCAGTTTACACACGCAAAATCATAGGTAAAATATGTATTTAAAAAAAAATTAATAAATAAAAAAATTCATGAATGGATGTTGTTTTCACAGCGATAATGCTCTTCTCAGTACATGAGTCGTTCCAGTTAACACGATTTTTTGCACTTCCTGTAGGGATAGTAAACCTGGTATCATTTTCAAATAGGTTTCAGTACCTTTTTGTTTTTCATTCCTAGAGATCCTACAATCACTGGCACGGTAGTCGCCTTGAGGTGCCACACTTTCTATTAGCAAGTCTTTATATTTACTGATCTTGTCAAATTCTCTCGCCGCTATATTATGATCGCAAGGAATACTCATGTCAATTAATAAACACTTCTTTGTCTGTTCTTTTATATTTTTT
>NC_068992.1:52755268-52758604 GCF_001194135.2 Octopus bimaculoides
TATATATTTATTTATATATGAATTTTATTTACATTGTGATAATATATCAATATGTTATTTAACAATGATTTGAGGAAAAATTGGCTGCTATTTTTATAGTTCAGGAATCACATGAAAGTTGTCTTCTCTTGTTGATTCAGAGCCAACCATTCAAGTACAGCACTGACTTTGTAAGATTATTTGATTGTTACGGCAAAATTAAACGTTAGGTAATACTTTCAAAAAAAAAATAATAATAATAATGAAAAAGTGATATAAATTTTTGAAGCGAGTATGTACCGTTTCGGCACGTTCTCTAACTGTAAAATAGACCGTCGATGGTAATATATTGTTGGGTAAAAACAAAACACAGACATTGAGAATTCAGCTCGTGAAAGTCAAATGAAATAATTGTCTGTAAAAGAGCCAATTTAAAATGAGGCAGCAGCTGAAAGAAACAAAATAATCGAGAAATAAATGTCCAAACAGAAACAACATTGAATATTAAATAGTAGATATTAAAAATGTTCCTATTTTCCTCTATTTCTATATCTTTGTAGTTTCATCAATAAGTAATTTTTAATCATGAAGGTGATTTAATTACGTCTTTTAAAATGTAGAATTTTGGCAGTATGCTGAAACACTTAAGATTGTATTTTACAGCTGGTTCTACAGAATTTTATGGTTTTATAAGTGCTAAGCGAAGCAATATATATGAGTAGCGAGAATTGCAATGAAAAACACTTAATGTTTCACTACACTGCATCTAGATTAAATATTCTACTTAAATGCGCCCCCAAACATAAATTCATATACAATATATACATACATGTACACAATCACGAATATATATTTTTCAGAGATGTGTACGCATGCGCATATGTACGTATGCGCATATTGTACGTATCTATATGTATGTATGTTTCTGTGTGTGTATATCTATATGCATATCTTTCAATAAACACTTTGGTATATATACGTTATTAGAAAGCAAATTAGTACTTTTATACTGATTTAAATGATAGAGTTTGATAATGTGTAAATTAAAGAAAATACAAGAAATATATTTTTAAAAAATCTTGACAAAATATTTTCAAATATCTTGGTGATTAATAAAACATAAGCAGCAACTGTTAATCAAAGGAACTTTATAACATATATATATATATAGCAATAGGAAAGAGAGAAAAAAATGACGATAATTTCTCGTGCCTTTAATGAAACATAATTACAGAGCTAATCTAGATATTCAGTTCAGCTTCATACCAGCGTGCTGGAAAAATATTCAGTAAGCGCTACCGTAATTGGAGTCATTCCCATATGCAAATTAATTACTTATATTTGCCTACTATATGTCGAACAACCATATGGTGTATATGTTATCAGTGATACATTTTTTACTTTTTCATCTTGCATGTGGTGTATGAGTATTTATGTATTATTCTGTGGGTGTTATATTTGATTCTGTTTCTCTCTGAATACATTTGTGTGCATGTATACACACAAACACACACACACATTATATGCATACATATATATATATATACATATATATATATATATATATATATATATATAATGTATCTATTAGCAAAATTTAGGTTAGTTAAAAATATGTTTGTGACACATTTCAACTGCTAAAAGGCAAATACACTGCAGTTACCATGGAGAAAATATGTCCCTTATGGTAAAAGGTGTGAAAACACTCGGCTTGTTCAGTGTCGCCATCTATTAGGAATGTCAGACATCGATGTTTTTAGTTTATTGACGTTTGTTAAATGGGATGCACATAAGAAAGACAACTCTGAACAAAACTTATAAAGCAATAGTTTTGTGTGAAATTCAGTGAACACGTTGACTGATTTGCGCTAGTAGATCGCCCGATCGAGGAAAATACCAATATGTTAGCGCCAAGCAGTGTTTAGGCATAAGCAATGATGAGGTTAGTTAAAATATGTTCGTGACATAATTCAACTAATAGATAATGACACTCAACAAACCAGGGGTTTTCACAACTTTTACCATAAGAGAGATATTTTCCCCATGGTAACTGCAGTGTATTTGCCTTTTAGCAGTTGAAATATGTCACAAACATATTTTAACTAACCTAAATTTTGCTTATGCCTAAACACTGCTTGGTGCTAACATTTGGTTATACACTTTAGTTACACTTTAGTTAGTAGAAGTTTAGAAGCAAAGATTCTCTATGGTGCTACAATCGTCTATGTAACATTAAGTTTCCGTGAGATCTAAGTATTGTTATATGATGAAGGACTGAGCCTTGCTACACAGAAACACAACATAGAACCGAAACACCACATTGTAAGAAGAGAAGTAAGGCATAAAAACTGAGAAATAAGACAATATCATCGAGTTACGTTGTTTACTTTAAAAAATGACATATGCATTAATGCATTTAAAACGCGTAACATACATAAGCCAAGAAAAGGCTACCACCAGTACTTTCAGTAATTAATTAATCATTAGATCAAAATATTGTACGATCAGTAATATCCACTTCCAAAATCCCTGGCGTTTCAACTATACTTTAAAAGACATGAAATTTTGCTGTCCTGTAAAATAACGGCTAAAATATCAAACACACACACATTTACACAGTGGTAGAAGCACAGTAGTAAAGTCACAAACATGTGCTATACTTAAAATATACACAGATTGCGATAGAAAAAAGTCAGACACAGTCAGAGACAAATATGCCCATACAAAACGCATAAACCCTATACACAGACGAAATCTCAAACAATCAAACGTCTAAATCAACAATCATGTTCTACAGATAATGCAAATATACATAAATCGGCAAATAGAATAAAGAGAACTCAAATGGAAAAATCTTTTGAAAATACCTGAAATACGCAGCCATACATCAGATTTGTGCTCACAAACAACAGCAGTACAGTAAAAATAATAAGAGATTGCTATATAAATGTTATTTGAAAAACTGTATTTTAATATGGTATTACGAGGACAGACTGGGGAATTGAAATGACTGCTTCGAGACAAAATAAAGCGAACAATTGCATCGTCTGGTAAATATTTTCAAAGTTTCCAGCACCCAGATGAATTACTGCAACTTTTACAATAAATATAGCGCTTTAGACTAAAGAGATATTTGTTCTTTCGTGAAAATCTCTTGGGTTCTCAATTGCAAAACAACAGATTTGAGTAAGAAAATACAAGATTTGAAAGATGTGAAACAGAAAAAAAAACTGACATTTTAGAAAATGACTAAACAGAAAGATAGTGAAAAACGATGACAGATTCGCAAACACGAAAATGTATGTGTGTGTATATATATATATATATATATATATATATATATATATATATATATAT
>NC_068992.1:52758833-52772778 GCF_001194135.2 Octopus bimaculoides
AAGATAGTGAAAAACGATGACAGATTCGCAAACACGAAAATGTATGTGTGTGTATATATATATATATATATATATATATATATATATATATATACATGTATGTATATATATATATATACATATATATTCATACATATGTGTCTGTACATACAGTCACGCGCACACTCTCACACGCACATACATATAATGAGACTGGAAACAGAGGAGAGAAAGAGAGTGAGAAGTAAGATCAGGCACACATAAATAGAATATAGAGAATGTTTATTGGGAGCTTGTGAGTCAGGGAAAAGGTAAGATATGTTGGTCTCAGACAAATAGGACAAATAGATATACAGGGAAACAAACACATATATATGATACAAAGAGATATGTTGGCGTACACGAGTTGGTACGTGAATATTCATATACACATACTCACATACACATATACACATGTATATATACGTATATAGAAGGGAAGACGACAGAAAGATGACATGAAGGAGATGGAGATTGTGATAGAGAACAAAAGTCACGTGGAAATGAAGCAAATTAGTGGAAGGGAATGAGGGACAATTCTATTATGTGAAATACATAAAATATCAATCAAAATTTTGTATAACATTTCCTGAAAGAGGGAGAGAGAAACAGAGAGAGAGAGAGAGAGAGAGAGAGAGAGAGAGAGAGAGAGTGAGAGAGAGAAATAGATATATATATATAGATATAGATATTTTCATTTACATGTTTAAAAGACCACAGGATTTTTGGCCATGGTAGGGTAGAACTACTAGTGTGACTGTTTAGGAAGATATTCCGATTCTCTTTCGCGGGTAATTGAACTTCTCTCATCCGCACGACTTGCGAAATTAATAAGTACTACACTGCCGAGAAACGATTGCATGTATAGGTACATATATACATGATATACATACAAACACAAGCACAACCACATACATATATATTCAAGTACGTATATACGTACAGGCGCGAAATGTAAAATTTAATATGTATTTTTTTTGTTGTTTTTTTTTCAATTGGGTATGTTTAGTTATATATTTCTATATTTCGATCATTTAGAATAAAATTTATCCTTTTCATAAAACAACGGTCTGCCTTTCTGGTGGTCGCACTGAGAACTATTCCAATAGAATTCCTTAATGCAATCAGTGATGCAATTCTTTGGATATTCATAGATAAATAAGCTATTGGAGATTTTAAGGGAAAATGTATATTCCACTGAAAAATGTGCCAAATTGTTGAAAATTTTATTCTTCAAGAAGAAAATCGATATTATAAACTCGGTGACTTTTAGCCCAGTCTGTTATTCATATCGATTTCTTACATTGGCACTGAGTCACATATTGATTGAATAAGGATTTAGTTTTGTGAATCAACTTCAATACATTCCAGGTTTTAAATTATTGACACAAGAAGAATACTAAAACGATATGGAATGCATTTGATTTCAAAACATATATTATAGACATTTATATACAGTACTATATATTACAATATGGCCTTGAACCTGTGTATAATAATTATCTAGCATTTAGGTGCAAAGCAGCGATTCTTATGGGAGTGTATCAGTCGATACCATCGATCCCGACATTATACTGATGCTCTGTATATATTGACCCTAGATGAAGTAATGATTTCAAATTTTGGCACAGGCGAGCAATTTTAGGACTGTGGATAATTCGTTGACATCGACTCCAGTATTCAACTGGTACTTATTTTATCCACCCCAGGAGAATGAAAAGCAAAGTCGACCTCGGAGGAATTTGAACTCAGTACGTTAGAATGGACGAAATGATTAGCAGCATTTCATCCGGCACGCTGAAGATTCTGCCAACTCGCCGCATTGAATAATGACAATAACAAAACTGACTTTCTGGTCTCAAACCACTATGAAATTCTGCAATCCTAAGCCTGTACTTAACTCTATCCAACTTAGGTACAATGTCAGTCGATTTTTTGGGGAGACGGATTGCTTGTACTATATACATGAGTAATGAAATATTACATCCTTCTATCTAATGACAAAACTGAATTAGTGAGACTTCAACTCAGAAAGTAAAGTGCCATAACAAATGCCGAAAAATTTTACCTACGCTGTAATAATTCTAACAATCCATACCCTTAATTTGTAAATAGTAAAATCTTCTAAAATTTCATATTTAATATCATTATTCTTTTGGACACTGTATTTTTTTATATTATGTGCTACATAACTGTTAACAACGTTAATTCCCGCCTTCATTCGATTTAGTATCTTTTGTTAATTTTAATATCCCCAAAGATTCAGATTCATAGGTTAGGCACAGTGTGGGTTTCTGTCTGAATACAAAACGAATAGCTGCCTATTATCGTAACCAACTATAGAGTAAATTATAATTAATAATTACTTTCTACTACACCAAGTGATTGACGCTATTATATAATTCTATAGAGGTCTGACAAAATAATTAGTTTATTAATTTTCGGGACGACTAAATAGTAATTAAAGAAATTATTTCTATTCATACATGTGTAGGATTGGTTCCGTAAATTAGATTCCTGGTCAATACTAATAATATATAATCTATACACCTTATTACATTGTCTCTCTCTTATTTCTAAGTGAAAGATATAGAAAGGCAAACTATGTATTTTATAAATGTAGTGCTAACTGACAAAGCATATATTATTTATTTAGCTGCTTTTTCAACCCATTGTAGTAATACCTGAAATCTCACGCAGCTGAACTGCCAACCTCTCGAATATAGAAACTTTTAAAGTCCTTCCGTATCCAAAATAAAACAGATACGGAACTGTTAGAAAACTGATTGTAGGATAACATACTTTGTTTGCAAACGTAAAAATTGGATACTAAAACATCTTCCAGTAATTCAATGGTGGACAACGTAAACAAATTTAATGAGATAAAAGCCACATTGTAGTTTAAATCTCCCGAGAGTATACATTATATTTTAATGCATCTAGAATCAAACTAATGATATATATCATCTTGCGTATTATAAGATTTATTAGATATTTTTATCGACGATATAACATCCAAATTGTATATTAATTTTCCAATTTATATTTAACCATATATTTTTTGTCTTTTGAATTTACATAGGCCCGCTTACGTTCTGAAACGATTGTAGATAATTGATTTGAAAATAACTTTTATATAGAATAACTATTTTGAACGATGTTGTTTTTGGTTACAATATTTGAACATATCAGTCGATGCTTTACTGTACGGATGATAGTAGAGTTACAAGAGGGTGTCGATGCAATTGGGAAGCTATAAATATTCCACGTTACTTTTGTTTTGTTATTGAAGCATCGCATCAGCAAATCGGTGTTCTCATCGATATGAATATCTTTCGCCAACCTACATTCGCACAACCACACAGAGATAGATAAATGTATGTAAATGCAGGACCTACCATTTTTTAAGAAGCACTATGTATACTCATTCATGTATTAGGGACCTAAATGGTGAATTTCAATTTCCAGAATAAAGGTATGCAGTATTTTATAAATATCTACTTTTTCTAAACAGTCGTAGAAAATAGATATGAAATTATTGCCTATTGTAATTGTGTACAAGGCAAACAGAAGTCGTATTTGTGAGTTATAGTCAGGACCAGATAAAAATGTGCAAACAAGAAATGTACGATGCTGATTTCAATATTTGGCCGTTGAGTTCTTTTACTGGCTTTAAATAAACAGTTTGGATGGATGATAAAATTATGGTGTGAAATCGTCGAAATAGTAAACCTGTGGTGTTGTTAGCTAACAAAACAAATTAAAAATAATAGCTTAGATTACACCTGAAAACGTTCGTATTCGAAGATAAAATGACTCAGAACCAAGAAACGATGGCGAATGCATGGAAGAAAGGAATTGAGAAACATACATGCATACGTACATACATACATATATACGTACGTACGTACATTCATGCGAAGCGACAAGGCGTATATTTGGCGTGGAAAATTAGTTATCGAGAATAAAATGAATACACACTCCGACTTTGAAGTCATAACTTTAAGCCTTGTTAAATACGTAGTCAGTTTTTAAGTGAATTCATTGAGAGAGCCTTTGATTCAAGATCGTATTGATTTTCGACCGAAACCTGACTTTACAACGTAGATAGTTACTACAAGCAAGATCTCTGATCTCAATATCAACAACAACAACACACTTAAAGAAGAGAACGAAAACGACATAGCAAATGGAAAACAGATTCCTTGTAGCAGTAGTTATAGAAGAAAACCTAATTACAAAACACAATTTTCTTGAAGTTCTGGAGTAATTAATGGTATTTAATTGTAAAATGGGAAAAACAAAACTCCGCTGTTGGATGAATAGATTAAAAACATACTGGGACGATCTGCACCCAAAACTAAATTATTTTACTGCAAAACAATTACGCCAGCAAGCAACTTTTGTTGAATAAAAGAGGAAGTTAGTGAGTGTAAATTAATTCAAAATTAGTCTGAAATTAACTTTCTTATCAATAGAATGAGTAAAATGTAAACGTTGTTTGAATACCTCATTTTTTGTACAGTTAGTGACGTTCTTATAGATACAATATTGCTTGCCATATCCGTCTACTACGAAAAGCATCGGTCGTTGTGGTTGAGGTTCGGGTTACATATTGTTGAAAATGTGCCCTTTAAAAATTTTTCAAGGAAGAGCAACTTTGACTTTGAAGTACTCTCTCGTAGAAAGAGTATACTCCACCACAGTAAACGAAAGACCAAGAGACACAAGATTAAAAGCTCTTAATAAAATGTAAGAGGGGTCTTTACCCCAATGTAATGAACCCTAATTCAGACAGACTAACGCCTGTTTATATGCCCTCTCTATTACTGCAAAGCAGGATATGAGCTGTCAAAATTTGTAAACTTTTTCAGACGTTTAGCATTTAAATCTATGCACATGTCTAGAAATCCAACCATATACATGGAAATGCATGCATAAAACAAAACATTGGAATTTGCACATACAATGACTCCCAATACCACCCATATACATACAAACATGCATAGTTATTCTGCCCATGTTGCTAAAATTCCATTGATGGAGCCTTGGATCTAAGTTAGTAACCGATTTTTTACTACATTAGCAAGAAACTTCGAAATAAAACTAAATAATATCATACATAAAACAAGCATGTATGCATACATGAATATATATGTACAGACATACATACAGAGGACACGGATAAACATTAATATAATAATCTGTGAATAAGTGCTTGATGGGATAATTTAATTTTATCCTATGAATATGTAGAAAATTAATGCACTCATTATTGAACGTATATAACATATTATGGCTTCTGATTGGGACACAAGTTTAGCAATTATAAGAACAGAGTGTTAGTCAAAGCCATCAATCTCAGTAATTGATTGGTATTCTATTTTATCGTCCTTGAATGAATAGCAGGCAAAGGTTTTGTGTGTAAAATATGACACATGTATAAAACTGGTGGCAGAAATTATGATCATAACGGCTTTGACTATTCAATCGGTCACATCGTTATAGTTTTCTTCTAAGTTCACCAGAAGTGATTTGGGTATGTTGCGACGGTTTCAAGAATATATAGTAATTTGATTAGATCTTACTGTGTTTATTACTGTCTCAATCCTCATTTCTATATATTAGATATCGATATAGAATCATAATTCTTGTATGCTAGATTCCAGATAAAATTCAAGTGTTATGCTTTGTTCTCGAACTCATATTAACAGAATAAGCAATCGTTCTAGCGTTGGTGCTTCTTATTTATCTGATTCTCTGTGCATCTGCTATGGTTAACCAAACTGTTTGTGATTAAGAGAATCGTTATTGCATCAAAGAGGAGAATTTTTTATAAGTTCCCTTTATCTGCTAGAAATAGCAAGGCTTGTTCATTAGATCGCACCCTAATAGCATAAAGCATGAAGGACATTAGGAAATATTTTCCCCTTCGCCATGAAAGCAGTGGTGGCGCTCATTATTTTCGAAAGCCTATCATATACATCGACACGTTTAAAGCTCTCCATGAATACTTGCTAAACGACGGCTGTATACTATGAAAATAATAAGTATGAAAAGAATATATATATATATATATATATATACGTGTATGTGTTTATGTTTGTCCTCCACCACCACTTGAGAACAGGTGTTGGTCTGCTTATATCCCCATAACCTAGCGGTCCGGCAAAAGTGGCTGATATAACTAACAGGCTGAAAAAGAAAATAAGTACTGGGGTCGACTAGTTTGTTTAAAATCCCTTAAATCGGTGCCCCAACCTGGCCGCAGTCTGCTGGCTGAAACGAGTAAAAATGAACACACACACACACACACACACACACACACACACACACACACACACACACACACACACACACATATATATATATATATATATACAAACCCATATATATATACATATATATATATGTATATACACATATATGCATATACATATATATATGTAATTATATATACATGTGTGTATATATGCATATGCATATATGATAGGTAGATAGAGACGTGTATGCATACATATAAACATATACAGATGCACACAGTCTCAGGGACACACATACATATATGCATACATATATATATGCATACATATGTATATATATATATATATATATATATATATATATATATATATATATATATATATATATATCAATTGTCATTTGCTTTTGCAACCTGTTCAAACACAAATGTTTACCTAACCGTTATTGTTCCCTAATAAATTATAAAGTATTATTGATTATGAAAACCCCCAACTTAATTCAGATAATATATAAGTGCTTTCTATATATAATTTTCAGAGGAAGCATTAAGTATTTCAGGCAATACTGTTCGGAAAACGTGATATGCATAATGCTTTGTATAGAATAGAAAAAATAACATAGACATATAACTTCTGCAAAATGGTTTCTTATCAAAGAGTATTTTCTTTATATTTCATCAAATATTATTTGTTTCCCTAAATACACCGTGCATAAAATTGGCAACAATTTTAATCAGAGCAACTATGTATTAATAAGATTGAATTTTGTGGTGTCATAAACCTATGATGAATTTTTACAATGAGAGCAGGTTAATATTCTAAATGATATAAGATGCATATGTATATAATTACCCACATAAATCAGCAATATTTGGACGGATAAAAAGCTATAAAAAAAGAACTAGCAGAACGGATGTTCAAAATGAAATGCAATCTGGCAAGCTTTTAAAAATTGATTATATAACAAACGGAAAATAACAACAGCCCTTTTTGTGAATTAATTGAATGTGATAAAAAGATAACTATAACCATTATAGGAAAAAAGAACGGAATGTATAATATTTCGCATGATAGAACTCATAAACGAAAGTGTGGTAATTGTGTGTCCGATGTAAAATATTCCCAAGGTTTACAACTATTATGTTTACAGATGAATTTCTGTATTGCGTTATATATTCATCCATAGTCTTTTTATTTATTGTTTAAGAGGATTACTGTTCTGTTTTTTTCTTATGTTAGTGGAAATATTTAAATTTCGTATTGTCCTTTTAATATATAATCTGTGATTTTTTTTTTATGCATCTGAATAATGTATAATTTCATCTGCATTACGATGTGAGTGTTTGATCTTGTATTCGTCATCTTCCTGCATTGCTTTAAAAGGGTAGACATATTTTGCTTCCCATATATTGCTATGGAAGCAGAAACTAAATTACTTTTTTAACTTAGGAATGTAACTTCGTTTAAAGGAATATTGAGATAGGATTCATTACCACCAACACCACTGCTTCTACAATTACTATTGCAACTACTACCACTACTACTACTACTACTACTACTACTACTACTACTACTACTACTACTACTACTACTACTGCTACTGCTGCTGCTGCTGCTGGTACTACTACTACTACTACTACTACTACTACTACTACTACTACTACTACTACTACTACTACTACTAATAATAATAATAATAATAATAATAATAATAATAATAATAATAATAATGATAATAACCCTTACCCCTTCAATGGTTAGTGTTTTCTGGCTTAAAATCAGAGACAGAAGGTTTTATCATAGCAGCCCAAGACCAATGTCTGCCTACAAGGAGCTACCAGGCCAATATATTAAAGACCGTAGCCCAACACGACGTGTACGTAAGCAATAAAATGAAACCATCGATCATGCTGTTTCTACGTGCAGTCTTCTTGCTCCTACAGAGAATCGCAACAGGCATGATAGAGCAACACAGTACATTCACTGGGTAATTTGCAAAAACGTGGACCCCCCCCCCCCACATGATAAAAACTGGTGGCAACACAAATCGCCTCCAGTGCTTGAATATGACCATATCTCATTCCTCTGGACAATGAAAGATTGCGTGCTGGATGGTGCAATTAACCTACACATGTTTCAGTGAGGCTCATTTACTCTCAGTTCCAAAGAATCTATGTGAAGTTTATGTGGAAATCGAGGTACCACTTTTAGCAATGCGATACCCATGAACTTTTGAGAATTGTTGTTATAGAATAGAGCTGAAATAACTTAGATCATATGCATGTATAATCAGGCAGCATTCTCTTTCTGTTAAGTAAAATGGAGGATATTATCAACAGAAAATTATTTTTCAAGAGCGCGATGAAATTGATATACTACTACAAACAGTTTCCATAGAACTAGAGTGGCTGCTTCCAATCATCTGATTTAATGGAAGATTTGTTTGAGAGCTGGGTATCTACGTAGTGGATATGTGGTGTGTAGTAGTGGTAAGACATTGGTACATAACAGAGATGATAGAAGAAAGGGTGAAAGTTATTACACTTTATGAATTAATATGATTTTGAGAATAATGCGAATGATAAATATGCTTCAGTCCAAAGAACTAGAGATCCTGTCAAAATTATAGAACGTTATCTAACATAGCATAGCCCTTATGAAATAATCAGTTACCTACACAAATCCATTTTGAAATTTGTATTAATATAACTTTGTATTATAAAATATATAGTGAAAACGCGTGTTGATTTTCATCAAATTTGGTATGGTTAAATGCATGCCGTTTCAGACTTAGTGTAGTTATCGGTTGATACGCAGACTTAATGATCTCAGCATATAACATATACATTAATCATGTACATATAAGAACATGATTCAGTCCTGTTCGTACATAATATTCCTGTTATAACCAGAATGCTCTTTGAAGGATTATGACCACAAATTGATTTTTAGAACAATGTTGCAAATACAAAATTTTGGTTTAAATAAGCTTAGATCATATATCCTAAAGGGATTTACATAATTTATCCATTGCACATTGACAAATGAACATTAACAGATTATTTATGATGTATATTGACTAACTGAAAATATAGTCATATGTACATTGTGTGTGTTGTTGGTGAGTTTATCTCTGTGTGTCTGTATGTCTGTGTGTGTGAGTCGGTTTAAACATTCACATACATATATGTGAGAGTGTGTGTTGTGTGCGTGTATGCATATATGGTTATATTTTATGCATATTGACCCCTAGAACATTCCTTATGATCAAAGAATTCAAGTGGCCATTCGTAGACATCAACATTTCTTACAACTCTGATTAATTCTTTCGATTTATTCGAGCTATTTTGAATCTAACGCCATGAGACCGATTGCTTTCTCTTCGGCCATACCGGAAATTGTTCTAACGGTCTTGTGCGAGGAGACAAATGGGTTGATTATTTATAAAGGCCGGTGAAAGTTTATATTGAACCCCCTCTAGACTACATTTGTGTAAGGACATCTAAACATACTCTATTCACTTCGGGTATAGCTTATAGTACATGTGTGCCTGTATATGTGTGTCTGCGTGCGTGTGTGTATGTGTGTGTATAAGATTCAGCATTCATCACTTTAGTAAGTCATGGCTGTATTGTTAGTATTAACCATATTTGTTGTTAGGTGTTCCCAAAGATATTTAAACCTCGTTTATTTCTTAGTGTGTCTTTCCTCGTTTTTAAATGGCCACTTTTCTTCCTATGGTGGATTTCATGCGGCTGATAATGATGCAGCATTAGTCTGTTTGCTGCTCGCTGATACTTGAAATTTAGTCGGTGGCCGAATCGATTATTTAATATATGGTCGTATTAATTTTATAGCACAATTATATCAAAATTCTAGACTGACTATTCTTTTAGGCCATTAGAATTAATAAATTTGTCTACAAACATGTTTCGCCACTGAAAACAGCATTTGTTTTAAAATTAGTTTTAAATTTTGGCACAAGGGTAAGGTTTTGGGGCAGGCAGTAGGGTGAGACAACTTCAATTTAACCGATTCTTGGGCTCAAATATTCCAGTGTTCAATTTGTATTTATATAATTGACTCCTAAAGGATGAAAGACAAATTTGACATCGGTGGAATTTGAACTCAGAATATAAAGCCGGACGAAATGCCGGTAAGCATTTCGCCAGGAACGCTAACGATTTTGCCAGTTTGCTGACATTTCTACGACATGGAAACAGTTATGGTGCAACTAATTTCTACAGATGAGGGAAATGGAGCAACGTGAAATAAAGTGCTTCCTCAAGAACTTAACATACAGTCCAATCCGGGAGAGGAACACACAACCACACGATTCGGACGTTCTAACCACTGAGCCATGCACCTTCATTGCGTTATGTATTATTAATTTCTGTTATTAGAAAGCCACTGCGAAGGTTCTTCCCACAAGTAATATGGGACGTTAGCCGTGTTTCGTCTGTCCTTACGCTCTGACTTCAAATTCCGCCGGGTTCCACTTTGCCTTTCATCCTTTCGGGGTCGATAAATTAAGTACCAGATACGTACCGGGGTCGATCTAATCGACTGGCCCCCTCCCCAACATTTCGGGACTTGTGCCTAGATTAGAAAATAATATGGGACGGAATTAAGGAAGTCGACTACCAGTAACAACTCATTTATCTGAAATCTTTTATTTCTATTTTCTTCTCTATTTAAAAAAAAAAGATTTTCTTTATATAACAGTATAATTCAGGCACCTGTGTAGGTTATTCAATAATTTTCCCTTTTTTTTGCGTTCATTGATGTCACTTTATGCATTTTGACTAACATATTAGTTGCGCAGCTCAAAGGTTTTTCTAACATTTATCTTACGCATGTGCATGTATGTACGTTTGGGCAGTTGCGTATGAGATTATTTGCGTATGTTTTTTTTTATTAGTTATGGATGTTGAGTTCCGGCTTCTAACTTCTCTTAAAGTGACAATGGCTAACATGGAACAAAACAAATATCTGTTTGAATGGTGCATAGTATTTTCGGATATTTCATCATGTATTCAGGCAATATTTGCAATGAGACAAGTCTCTAATTTATTCATTTATGAACAGCAGCAATAATTTTAATATATTTACTAGCAGGAAAATGGTTCTCTGTTCTGTAGAATATTTAATTTGAAAATGATTAATGCAATGAAATTAGAAAGAATCCCCTAAAAATCATTTCCTCTGTGAAATACATTTATTGATGTTCGCTTTAATTATTTATCTTACTTTACAGCAAATTATAGATATATATATATTAAAACATTTAGCACTTCCTCCTGCATTATTGATGCACAACAGCTGTGAGGTCATTGGCTTACACTGCGGGATTCATAGTTATCTGATGAAATCATGGAATAGGTACTGAGTTGCGTTTGGAAGGAAGGCGAACAACTCTAATTGTAACACTCTGATTGACTGATTAACCGACTTCAATCTAATAAAAAAAAAATTCAGTTTAGTGAGAGTGAGGGTCAGTGTGAAAGGGGCATTTGGGTATGAAATTGGGGGCTGAAGCATAAATGCCTACCCACAATGTTAAACATTACAATGAACATAATCGATCTACGTAAAAGAAACTGCATGGTATTCAAATAATATCTGCAAGGGTTTTTAGTTCTATTACTGAACACAGTCTATATAATTTGTTTCATAGGATGTGAAATAAATCAGTACAATATTAACAAGCCGATATTATTTGTCAGTGATTAATTTACTGCTCTTAATTGTCAAAATTAATATTCATGCTTGATATATGGATAGAATTTCACAAACAATAACTTTAGATAAATTATACGATAATTAATAATTATGGGAAATTTTTAATGTTTTACTCTTTCGACAACTTAAAAAAATAATTAGACCAGAAGTATTTACGTCTGCACGATCATATAAATAACAATTCAGCACAGTTTCCTTCTCTTTTGCTGAATGCCATATAATGATTTAGAGTTTCAATAATTTGATAATTTGTACTCTTTTATTACTTTCGAATCGATGAGAGGTCACTATAATGATCAACTGATTTTAATATGAGAAGTTCTGTATGTGATAAGGGCATTGATATTTTTGCAGCTCACTGTTGTTTCTCTGAAATATATGCAAACATGACCTAAATTTATACGTCTTATACATATGTTTTGTTTAAGATTTTAAAATTAGCAAATGTAGATAATATTATATGCTGTGAAGAGGTAAGAATATTGATGTTGCATGCAAAATGCATCTTTCGAGAAAGAGTGGTAAATATAAATTGAGAAACACTGTGTGTGGTTCATATCTACCTTAAAAATAAAAATAAATTCATTTTTATTTCTCTCGACTGAAGAGAATTTTGCGAATCCTCTGCACGAATGTATGAGAAAATATTTAGAGCTCAGAGCTATACTGACGTAGATTACCATTGCATCTCTCAGATTGTGGTATTTCTAATGACGTTTAAATATTGCTACGTGGACATTTCTCACTAACCATTCTTGTTTCCCATTTAGTAGGTCCGTTGGTGGTTTAATCCAAATTCACTATTTCCACATTTAGCATCTCATTATACAGGATGTCTGGATTAAATTTGATGCTTTTTATATCTTCTTTTCCAGGATAACCTTAATGATTAACAGTCAACGATGCTGGGAGACCTAAATATTAAAGTTGCTGTTGAGAAAAAGTTAGCTGACATGGAGAACGGGAAGCTACCTGAATGTTGGCGGAGAGTTATTTGTATTTTGAAGATTCGTGCCAGCTGTCAAATGCTGACTTCATGAAAGCGGCTCAGTGAACTGTGAATATTGTAAATACTTTCGGACGTGACGTGGACAGATGTGATGCAGACTATGAGGCTGTGGCCAGCAGGTGGACACAGCAGACATACTTTCTTCGTCCGCACATAAGATTTCATTCAAAAGCTAATAAACAGTGCCTTAGGCTCAATTAACATGGCTATATGTAAATAATGTAAATAATGTACATACTTCCTCATCTCTTAAATATAGAACTGTACCACGCAGTTATCAAACCCACAATATCTATTTCAGCACTCAAAGCAATAATATATAAACTGGTGCACAGGTTAGTTGCTGCGATAGGTTTTTTTTTAGAAAATAAGAAGGAAAACTTGTGGATAAATGAATTTCAACCCTAATAACCTAGGGTTGAATAGAAAAAGCATTTTCCAGAGTCAACATATATATTTTATACACATTGTTGCATTATTCCTAATCGCTGCATTTAATTTTTTTTTGGTTACTTGTAGGATTGGCCATTTCATAAAAAACGTGAAAGACAAAACGAAAAATTATAACTAATATTAAGCTTTGTTGTTGGGGATAGTCAGCTTCTTGTTATTGTCGTTGTTTACTTTAAGTTATCAGAATTGATACGATGAGGAAGATGATCATAAAAAAGGAATAGGATAATAAGCAAAGTTTGTTCTTATCTTGGGTAGATCTGGTAGGTAGTGCTGAATCATTATATTGGAGAGAAAGTATCCAATAAAAATCTCTGAAAAAACAAAATCTACTGGTACTGCAGTATATATTTTAATATTAATCTAACCAGAACCATAAAAACCAATCATGCATAATTTCTCAAACACACAATGACTTTATCCATTTTATACTCCTGTGTGTGTATATATATATATATAT